>NW_026652775.1:0-24438 GCF_009828535.3 Hylobates moloch
TTCATTTCAACTTTGGTGAATCTGACAATTATGTGTCTTGGAGTTGCTCTTCTCGAGGAGTATCTTTGTGGCGTTCTCTGTATTTCCTGAATCTGAATGCTGGCCTGCCTTGCTAGATTGGGGAAGTTCTCCTGGATAATATCTTGCAGAGTGTTTTCCAACTTGGTTCCATTCTCCCCATCATTTTCAGGTACACCAATCAGACGTAGGTTTGGTCTTTTCACATAGTCCCAAATTTCTTGGAGGCTTTGTTCATTTCTTTTTATTCTTTTTTCTCTAAACTTCCCTTCTCTCTTCATTTCATTCATTTCATCTTCCATCAGCGATACCCTTTCTTCCAGTTGATTGCATCTGCTACTGAGGCTTCTGCAATCTTCGCGTAGTTCTCGAAACTTGGCTTTCAGCTCCATCAGCTCCTTTAAGCCCTTCTCTCCATTGGTTATTCTAGGTATCCATTCTTCTAATATTTTTTCAAAGTTTTTAACTTCTTTGCTATTGTTTTGAATTTCCTCTCGTAGCTCAGAGTAGTTTGATCATCTGAAGCCATCGTCTCTCAACTCATCAAAGTCATCCTCCATCCAGCTTTGTTCCTTTGCTGGTGAGGAACTGCATCCCTTTGGAGGAGGAGAGGTGCTCTGTTTTTTAGAGTTTCCAGTTTTTCTGCTCTGTTTTTTCCCCATCTTTGTGGTTTTATCTACTTTTTGTCTTTGATTATGGTGATGTACAGATGAGATTTTGGTGTGGATGTCCTTTCTGTTTGTTAGTTTTCCTTCTACCAGACAGGACCCTCAGCTGCAGGTCTGTTGGAGTTTACTAGAGGTCCACTCCAGACCCTGTTTGGCTGGGTGTCAGCAGCGGTGGCTGCAGAACAGCGGATTTTTGTGAGACCACAAATTCAGCTGTCTGATAGTTCGTCTGAAAGTTTTGTCTCAGAGGAGTACCCGGCCGAATGAGGTGTCAGTCTGTCCCTACTGGGGGGGTGCCTCCCAGTTAGGCTGCTCAGGGGTGAGGGACCCACTTTAGGAGGCAGTCTGTCCGTTCTCAGATCTCCAGCTGCGTGCTGGGAGAACCACTACTCTCTTCAAAGCTGTCAGTCAGACAGGGACCTTTAAGTCTGTGGAGGTTCTTGCTGAGTTTTTGTTTGTCTGTGCCCTGCCCCCAGAGGTGGAGCCTACAGAGGCAGGCAGGCCTCCTTGAGCTGTGGTGGGCTCCACCCAGTTCGAGCTTCCTGGCTGCTTTGATTACCTAAGCAAGCCTGGGCAATGGCGGGCGCCCCTCCCCCAGCCTCGCTGCCGCCTTGCAGCTTGATATCAGACTGCTGTGCCAGCAATCTGCGAGACTCCATGGGCACAGGACCTTCCGAGCCAGGTGCGGGACACAATATCCTAGTGTGCCGTTTTCCAGGCCCGTTGGAAAAGCGCAGTATTGGGGTGGGACTGACCCGATATTCCAGGTGCCGTCTGTTTCCCCTTTCTTTGACTAGGAAAGGGAACTCCCTGACCCCTTGCGCTTCCCGAGTGAGGCAATGCCTCGCCCTGCTTCGGCTCACGCACAGTGTGCTTCACCGACTGTCCTGCACCCACTGTTAGGCACTCCCTAGTGAGATGAAACTGGTACCTCAAGCAGAAATGCAGAAATCAACCATCTTCTGTGTCGCTGGGGCTGGGAGCTGGAGACCGGAGCTGTTCCTATTCGGCCATCTTGGCTCCACCCTCTGAAGTCTATCTTTGATTGAGCAGTTTTGAAACTCTCTTTCTGTAGAAACTGCAAGTGGACATTAGGAGCGCTAAGGGGCCTATAATGGAAAAAGGAATATCTTCAAATAAAAACTACACAGAAGCATTCTGTGAAACTTCTTTCTGTTCTGTGCATTCAAGTAACAGAGTTGAAGCTTATTTTTGATAGAGCAGTTCTGAAACACTCTTTCCTTAGAAACTGGAAGTGGACATTCGGAGCTTCAAGGTGCCTATAGTGGAAAAAGGAATATCTTGAAATAAAAAATACAGAGAATCATTCTGTAAAAACTCTTTCCATTCTGTGCATTCAACTAACAGCATTCAAGCTGACTTTTGATTGAGCAGTTCTGAAACACTATTTCTGTGGAAACTGCTAGTGGACATTCGGAGCGCTAAGGGGTCAAAGGTGGAAAAAGGAATATCTTCAAATAAAAACTACTCAGAAGCATTCTGTGAAACTTCTTTCAGTTCTGTGCTGTCCACTAACAGAGTTATAGCTTACTTTTGATTGAGCATTTCTGAAACACTCTTTCTGTAGAAACTCAAAGTGTACATTCGGAGCGCTAAGGGGCCTATAATGGAAAAAGTAATGTCTTCAAATAGAAACTACACAGAAGCATTCTGTGAAACGTCTTTCTGTTCTGTGCCTTCAGCTAACAGAGTTGAAGCTTACTTTTGATTGAGCAGTTCTGAAACACTCTTTCTGTAGAAACTGCAAGTGTACTTTCGGAGTTCTAAGGTGCCTATCGTGGAAAAAGGAATATCTTCAAATGAAAACTACACAGAAGAATTCTGTGAAACTTGGTTCTGTTCTGTGCATTCAACTAACAGAGTTGAAGCTTATTTTTGATAGAGCAGTTCTGAAACACTTTTTCTGTAGAAACTGGAAGTGGACATTCGGAGTTTCAAGGTGCCTATAGTGGAAAAAGGAATATCTTGAAATAAAAAGTACACAGAATCATTCTGTGAAAACTCTTTCCATTCTGTCCATTCAACTAACAGCGTTCAAGCTTACTTTTGATTGATCAGTTCTGAAACACTCTGTCTGTAGAAACTGCAAGTGGACATTCGGAGCTCTAAGGTGCCTATAGTGGAAAAAGGAATATATTCAAATAAAAACTCCACAGAAGCATTCTGTGAAGCTTCTTTCTGTTCTTTGCATTCAACTGACAGAGCTGAAGTTACTTTTGATTGAGCATTTCTGAAACACTCTTTCTGTAGAAACTGCAAGTGGACATTCGCAGCGCTAAGGAGCCTACAGTGGAAAAAGGCATATCTTCAAATGAAAACTACACAGAAGCATTCTGTGAAACTTCTTTCTGTTCTGTGCATTCCACAAACAGAGTTGAATCTTACTTTTGATTGAGCAGTTCTGAAACACTCTTTCTGTAGAAACTGCAAGTGGACATTTGGAGCGCTAGGGGCCTATAGTCGAAAAAGGAATATCTTCAAATAAAAACTACACAGAAGCAGTCTGTGAAACTTCTTTCCATTCTGGGCATTGAACTAACACAGTTGAAGCTTCCTTTTCATGGAGCAGTTCTGTAACACTCTTTGTGTAGAAACTGCAAGTGGACACTCTGAGCGCTAAGGGGCCTACAGTGGAAAGAGGAATATCTTCAAATAGAAACTACGTAGAAGCATTCTGTGAAACGTCTTTCTGTTCTGTGCCTTCAGCTAACAGATTTGAAGCTTACAATTGATTGAGCAATTCTGAAACACTCTTTCTGTAGAAAATACAAGTGTATTTTCGGAGCTCTAAGGGGCCTATCATGGAAAAAGGAATATATACAAACGAAAACTACACAAAAGAATTCTGTGAAACTTGTTTCTTTTCTGTGCCTTCAACTAACAGAGTTGAAGCTTATTTTTGATAGAGCAGTTCTGAAACACTCTTTCTGTAGAAACCGGATGTGGACATTCGGAGCTCTAAGGGGCCCATAGTGGAAAAAGGAATATCTTCAAATGAAAACTACACAGAAGAATTCTGTGAAACTTCTTTCTGTTATGTGCATTCAACTAACAGATTTGAAGCTTATTTTTGATAGAGCAGTTCTGAAACACTCTTTCTGTAGAAACTGGAAGTGGACATTCGGAGCTTCAAGGTGCCTATAGTGGAAAAAGAAATATCTTGAAATAAAAACTACACAGAATCATTCTTCGAAAACCCTTTCCGTTCTGTGCATTCAACTAACAGCGTTCAAGCTCACTTCTGATTGAGCAGTTCTGAAACACCCTTTCTGTACAAACTGCAAGTGGACATTCACAGCTTTAAGCTGCCTATGTTTGAAAAACATATATCTTCAAATAAAAACTAAAGAGAAGCATTCTGTGAAACCTCTTTCTGTTCTGTGCATTCAGCTAACAGAGTTGAAGCTTACTTTTGATTGTGCAGTTCTGAAACACTTTCTGTGGAAACTGCAAGTGGACATTCGGAGCGCTAAGGGGCCTATAGTGCAAAAAGTAATATCTTCTAATAAAAACTACATGGAAGCACTCTGTGAAACTTCTTTCTGTTCTGTGCATTCAGCTAACGGAGTTGAAGCTCACTTTTGATTGAGCAGTTCTGAAACACTCTTTCAGTAGAAACTGCAAGTGGACATATGGAGCGTAAGGGACCTATATGGGAAAAATAATATCCTCAAATCTACACAGAAGCATTCTGTGTAACTTCTTTCTGTTGTGTGCATTCAACTAACAGAGTTGAAGTTAACTTTTGATTGAGGAGTTCTGAAACACTCTTTCTGTAGAAACTGCAAGTGGACATTCAGAGCGCTAAGGGGCCTACAGTAGAAAAAGGAGTACCTTCAAATAAAAACTACACGGAAGCATTCTGTGAAACTTCTTCCTGTTCTGAGAATTCAACTAACACAGTTGAACCTTACTTTTGATTGAGCAGTTCTGAGACACACTTTCTGTTGATACTGCAAGTGGAAATTCGGAGCGCTAAGGGACCTATAGTGGAAAAAGGAATATCCTCAAAGAAAAACTACACAGAAGCATTCTGTGAAACTTCTTTCTGTTCTGTGTATTCAACTAGCAGAGATGAACCTTACTTTTGATTGAGGAGTTTTGAAACACTCTTTCTGTAGGAACTGGAAGCGGACATTCGGAGCGCTAAGGGGCATAGAGTGGAAAAATGAATATCTTCAAATAGAAACTACACAGAAAAATTCTGCGAAATTTCTTCCTGATCTGTGCGTTCAAATAGCAGAGTTGAAACTTACTTTTTATTGAGCAGTTCTGAAACATTCTTTCTGTAGAAACTGCAAGCGGATATTCGGAGCGCTAAGGGGCATCTAGTGGAAAAAGGAAGATCTTCAAATAAAAACTACACAGAAGCATTCTGCGAAACTTCTTTCTGATCTGTGCATTCAACTAGCAGAGTTGAAGCACACTTTTGATTGAGCAGTTCTGAAACACTCTTTCCGTAGAAACTGCAAGCAGACATTCGGACAGCTAAGGGGCCTATAGTGGAAAAAGGAATATCATCTAAAAAAACTACACAGAAGCATTCTGTGAAACTTCTTTCTGTTCTGTGCATTCAGCTAACAGAATTGAAATTTACTTTTGATTGAGCAGTTCTGAAACACTCTTTTCGTAGAAACTGCAAGTGGAAATTTAGAGCGCTACGGGACCTATATTGGAAAAAGTATTAATCACAAATAAATACTACACAGAAGCATTCTGTGAAGCTTCTTTCTGTTCTTGCATTCAACTAACAGAGGTGAAGCTTACTTTTGTTTGAGCAGTTCTGAAACGCTCTTTCTGCAGAAACTGGAAGTGGACAATCCGAGCCCTAAGGTGCCTATAGTGGAAAAAGGAATATCTTCAAATAAAAACTACATAGAAGGATCCTGTGAAACTTCTTTCTTTTGTGTGCATTCAACTGACAGAGTTGAAGTTAACTTTTGATTGAGCAGTTCTGAAACACTCTTTCTGTAGAAACTGTAACTGGACATACAGAGTGCTAAGGGGCCTACAGTGGAAAAAGGAATATCTTCAAATGAAAACTACACAGAAGCATTCTGTGAAACTTCTTTCTGTTCTGTGCATTCACCTAACAGGGTTGAAGCTTACTTTTGATTGCGCAGTTCTGAAACACTCTTTCTGTAGAAACTGCAAGTGGACATTCAGAGCGCTACGGGATGTATAGTGGATAAAGGATTATCCTCAAATGAAAACTACACAGAAGCATTCTGTGAAGGTTCTTTCTGTTCTTTGCATTCAACTGACAGAATTGAAGCTTACATTTGATTGAGCAGTTCTGAAACACTCTTTCTGTAGAAACTGCAAGCGGACATTCGGAGCGCTAAAGGGCCTACAGTGTAAAAAGGAATATCTTCAAATAAAAACTACACAGAAGCATTCTGGGAAACTTCTTTCTGTTCTGTGCATTCATCTAACAGTATTGAACCTTACTTTTGATTGAGCAGTTCTGAAACGCTCTTTCTGTAGAAACTGCAGTTGGACATTCAGAGCGCTACAGGAAGTATAGTGGAAATAAGGTTATCCTCAAATAAAAACTACACAGAAGCATTCTGTGAAGCTTCTTTCTTTTCTTTGCATTCAACTAACAGAGCTGAAGCTTACTTTAATTGAGCAGTTCTGAAACACACTTTCTGTTGATATTGCAAGTGGACATTAGAACCGATAAGGGACCTATACTGGAAAAAGGAATATCCTCAAATAAAAACTACACAGAAGCATTCTGTGAAACTTCTCTCTGCTCTGTGCATTCAACTAACAGAATTGAAGCTTACATTTGATTGAGCAGTTCTGAAACACTCTTTCTCTACAATCTGCAAGTGAACATTCTGAGCGCTAAGGGGTCTATAGTGGAAATAGTAATATCTTCAAATGAAAACTCCAGAGAAGCATTCTGTGAAACATCTTTCTGTTCTGTGCATTCAACTAACAGAGATGAAGCAAACTTTTGATTGAGCAGTTCTGGAACACTGTTTCTGTAGAAAATGCAAGTGAACAAACCGAGCCCTAAGGTGCCTATAGTGGAAAAAGAAGTATCTTCAAATAAAAACTACACAGAAGCTTTCACTGAAACTTCTTTCTCTTGTGTGCATTCAACTAACAGAGTTGAAGTTAACTTTTGATTGAGCAGTTCTGAAACACTCTTTATGTAGAAACCGCAAGTGGACATGCAGAGCGCTAAGGGGCCTACGGTGGAAAATGGTATATCTTCAAATAAGTACTACACAGAAGCATTTTGTGAAACTACTTTCTGTTCTGTGCATTCAACTAACAGAGTTGAAGCTTACTTTTGATTGAGCAGTTCTGAAACGCTCTTTCTGTAGAAACTGCAAGGGGACATTCAGAGCGCTACGGGACGTATAGTGGAAAAAGGATTATACTCAAATAAAAACTACACAGAAGCATTCTGTGAATCTTCTTTCTGTTCTTTGCATTCCACTAACAGAATTGAAGCTCACATTTGATTGAGCAGTTCTGAAACACTCTTTCTATAGAAACAGCAAGTGGACATTCGGAGCCCTAAGGGACCTGTAGTGGAAAAAGGAATATCTTCAAATAAAAGCTACACAGAAGCATTCTGTGAAACTTCTTTCTGTTCTTTGCATTGAACTAACAGAGTTGATCCTTAATTTGATTGAGCAGTTCTGAAACGCTCTTTCTGTAGAAACTGCAAGTGGACATTCAGAGTGTTACGGGACGTATAGTGGAAAAAGGAATATCCTCAAATAAAAACTACACAGAAACATTCTGTGAAACTACTTTCTGTTCTGTGTATTCAGCTGAGAGTTGAAATTTATTTTTGATTGGGCAGTTCCGAAAATCTCTTTCTGTAGAGACTGCAAGTGGACAATCCGAGCGCTAAGGGGCTATAGTGGAAAAAGGAATATCTTCAAATAAAAACTACACAGAAGATTCTGTGAGACTTCTTTCTATTCTGGGCATTCAACTAACAGAATTGAAGCTTACTTTTGATTGAGCAGTTCTGAAACGCTCTTTCTGCAGAAACTGGAAGTGGACAATCTGATCCCTAAGGTGCCTATAGTGGAAAAAGGAATATCTTCAAATAAAAACTACACAGAAGGATCCTGTGAAACTTCTTTCTTTTGTGTGCATTCAACTGACAGAGTTGAAGTTAACTTTTGAGCAGTTCTGAAACACTCTTTCTGTAGAAACTGCAAGTGGACAGTCCAAGCCCTAAGGTGCCTATAGTTTAAAAGGAATATCCTCAAATAAAAACTACACAGAAGCATTCTGTGAAACTTCTTTTTGTTGTGTGCATTCAACTAACAGAGTTGAAGTTAACTTTTGATTGTGCAGTTCTGAAACACTCTTTCTGTAGAAAATGCAAGTGGACATTGGAGCACTAAGGGGCCTATAGTGGAAATAGGGATATCTTCAAATAAAAACTACACAGTAGATTTCTGTGAAACTTCTTTCTGTTCTGTGCATTCAGCTGAGTTGAAGTTTATTTTTGATTGAGCATTTCGGAAACTCTCTTTCTGTAGAAACTGCAAGTGGACCTTCCGAGCACTATGGGGCTATAGCGGAAAAAGGAATATCTTCAAATAAAAACTACACAGAAGCATTCTGTGAAACTTCTTTCTGTTCTGGGCATTCAACTAACAGAGTTGAACCATACTTTTATTGAGCACTTCTGAAACACTCTTTCTGTAGAAACTGCAAGTGGACATTCAGAGCGCTAAGGGGGCTAAAGAGGAAAAAGGAATATCTTCAAATAAAAACGACACAGAAGCATTCTGTGAAACTTCTTTCTGTTCTGTGCATTCAACTAACAGAGATGAACCTTACTTTTGATTGAGGAGTTTTGAAACAGTCTTTCTGTAGAAAATGGAAGCGGACATTCGGTGCGCTAAGGGGCATATAGTGGAAAAAGGAATATCTTCAAATAAAAACTACACGGAAACATTCTGTGAAACTTCTTCCTGATCTGTGTGTTCAAATAGTAGAGTTGAAACTTACTTTTTATTGAGCAGTTCTGAAATACTCTTTCTGTAGAAACTGCAAGCGGATATTCGTAGCGCTAAGGGGCCTCCAGTGGAAAAAGGAATATCTTCAAATAAAAACGACACAGAAGCATTCTGCGAAACTTCTTTCTGATCTGTGCATTCAACTAGTAGAGTTGAAGCACACTTTTGATTGAGCAGTTCTGAAACACTGTTTCCATAGAAACTGCAAGCGGACATTCGGACAGCAAAGGGGCCTATAGTGGAAAAAGGAGTATCTTATAAAAAAACTACACAGAAGCATTCTTTGAAAGTACTTTCTCTTCTGTGCATTCAGCTAACAGAATTGAACCTTACTTTTGACTGAGCAGTTCTGAAACACTCTTTCCGTAGAAACTGCAAGTGGACATTCAGAGCGCTACGGGACCTATAGTGGAAAAAGTATTATCCTCAATTAAATACTACCCAGAATCATTCTGTGAAGCTTCTTTCTGTTCTTGCATTCAACTAACAGAGCTGAAGCTTACTTTTGATTGAGCAGTTCTGAAACACTCTTTCTCTAGAAACTGCAAGTGGACATTCCAAGCCCTAAGGTGCCTATAGTGGAAAAAAGAATATCTTCAAATAAAAACTACACAGAAGCATTCTGTGAAACTTCTTTCTCTTGTGTGCATTCAACTAACAGTGTTGAAGTTAACTTTTGATTCAGCAGTTCTGAAACACTCTTTCTGTAGAGACTTCAAAATGGACATACAGAGCGCTAAGGGGCCTACAGTGGAAAAAGGAATATCTTCAAATAAAAACTACCCGGAAGCATTCTGTAAAACTTCTTTCTGTTCTGTGCATTCAACTAACACAGTTGAACCTTACTTTTGATTGAGCAGTTCTGAAACAGTCTTTCGGTAGAAACGTCGAGCGGAGATTCTGAGCGCTAAGGGGCATATAGTGGAAAACGTAATACCTTCAAATAAAAACTACACAGAATCAGTCTGCAAAACTGCTTCCTGATTTGTGCGTTCAAATAGCAGAGTTGAACCTTACTTTTGATTGAGCTGTTCTGAAACACTCTTTCTATACAAACTGCAAGCAGACATTCGGAGCGCTAAGGGGCCACTAGTGGAAAAAGGAATATCTTCAAATAAGAACTACACAGAAGCACTCTGTGAAACTTCTTTCTGTTTTGTGCATTCAACTAACAGAATTGAAGCAAACTTTTGATTGAGCAGTTCTGAAACACTTTCTGTAGAAAGTGCAAGTGGACATTCTGAGCCCTAACGTGCCTATAGTGGAAATAGGAATGTCTTCAAATAAAAACTACACAGAAGCATTCTGTGAAACTTCTTTCTGTTGCATGCATTCAACTAACAGAGTTGAAGTTAACTTTTGATTGAGGAGTTCTGCAACACTCTTTCTGTAGAAACTGCAATTGGACATTCAGAGCTCTAAGGGCCTACACTGGAAAAAGGAGTATCTTCCAATAAAAACTACACAGAAGCATTCTGTGAAACTTCTTTCTCTTTTGTGCATTCAACTAACCGAGTTGAACCTTACTTTTGATTGAGCAGTTCTGAAAGACTCTTTCGGTAGAAACTGCAAGTGGACATTCAGAGCGCTACGGGACATATAGTGGAAAAAGATTATCCTCAAATTAAAACCACACAAAAGCATTCTGTGAAGTTTCTTTCTGTTCTTTGCCATCAACTGACAGAGCTAATGCTTACTTTTGACTGAGCAGTTCTGAAACACTCTTTCTGTAGAAACTGCAAGTGGACATTCGCAGCGCTAAGTCACCTACAATGTAAAAAGGAATATCTTCAAATAAAAACTGCACAGAAGCATTCTGTGAAGCTTCTTCCTGTTCTGTGCATTCCACTGATAGAGTTGAATGTTACTTTTGACGGAGCAGTTCTGAAACACTCTTTCTGTAGAAACTGCAAGTGGATATTCGGAGTGCTAAGGGGCCTATAATGGAAATAGGAATATCCTCAAATAAAAACTACGCAGCAGCATTCTGTGAAACTTCTTTCTGTTCTGGGCATTCAGCTAAGAGAGTTGAAATTTATTTTTGATTGAGCAGTTCCGAAACTCTCTTTCTGTAGAAACTGCATTTGGACATTCGGAGCGCTATGGGGCTATAGTGGAAAAAGGAATATCTTCAAATAAAAACTACACAGAAGCATTTTGTGAAACTTCTTTCTGTTCTGTGCCTTCAACTAACAGAGTTGAAGGTTACTTTTGATTTAGCAGTTCTGAAACGCTCTTTCTGTAGAAACTGCAAGGGGACATTCAGAGCGCTACGGGACGTATAGTGGAAAAAGGATTATTCTCAAATAAAAACTACACAGAAGCATTCTGTGAAGCGTCTTTCTATTCTTTGCATTCCACTAACAGAGTTGAAGATTACTTTTAATTGAGCAGTTCTGAAACACACTTTCTGTTGAAACTGCAAGTGGATATTCGGAGTGCTAAGGAACCTGTAGTAGAAAAAGGAATATCCTCAAATAAAAACTACACAGAAGTATTCTGTGAAACTTCTTTCTGTTCTGTGCATTCAACTAACAGAATTAAGGCCAACATTTGATTGAGGAGTTCTGAAATACACTTTCTGTAGAAACTGCAAGCAGACATACGGAGAGCTAAGGGGCCTATAGTGGAAAAAGGAGTATCATCTAAAAAAACTACACAGAAACATTCTGTGAAACTTCTTTGTGTTCTGTGCATTCAGCTAACAGAATTCAACCTTACTTTTGATTGAGCAGTTCTGAAAAACTCTTTCCGTAAAAACTGCAAGTGGACATTCAGAGCGCTACGGGACCTATAGTGGAAAAAGGATTATCCTCAAATAAATACTACACAGAAGAATTCTGTGAAGCTTCTTTCTGTTCTTGCATTCAACTAACAGAGCTGAAGCTTACTTTTGATTGAGCAGTTCTGAAACACTCTTTCTCTAGAAACTGCAAGTGGACAATCCGAGCCCTAAGGTGCCTATGGTGGAAAAAAGATTATCTTCAAATAAAAACTAAACAGAAGCATTCTGTGAAACTTCTTTCTGTTGTGTGCATTCAACTAACAGTGTTGAAGTTAACTTTTGATGGAGCAGTTCTGAAACACTCTTTCTGTAGAGACTTCGAATGGACATACAGAGCGCTAAGGGGCCTACAGTGGAAAAAGTAATATCTTCAAATAAAAACTACACGGAAGCACTCTGTGAAACTTCTTTCTGCTCTGTGCATTCAGCTAACCGAGTTGAAGCTCTCTTTTGATTGAGCGCTTCTGAAACACTCTTTCTGTAGAAACTGGAAGTGGACATATGGAGCGGTAAGGGAACTATAGTGAAAAATTAATATCCTCAAAAACTACACAGAAGCATTCTGTGAAACTATTTTCTGTTCTGTGCATTCAACTAACAGAATTGAAGCTTAATTTTCATTGAGCAGTTCTGAAACACTCTTTCTGTAGAAACTGCAAGTGGACATTCAGAGTGCTACATGACGTATAGTGAAAAGAGGATTATCCTCAAATAAAAACTACACAGAAACATTCTGCGAAACTTCTTTCTGTTCTGTGCATTCAACTGACGGAGTTGAAGCAAACTTCTGATTGAGCATTTCTGAAACACACTTTCTTTAGAAACTGCAAGTGGACAATCCGAGCCCTAAGTTGCCTATAGAGGAAAAAGGAATATCTTCTAAAAAAACTACACAGAAGCACTCTGTGAAACTTCTTTCTGTTCTGTGCATTTAACTAACAGAGTTGAAGCTTACTTTTGATTGAGCAGTTCTAAAACACTCTTTCTGTAGAAACTGCAAGTGGACATTCCGAGCGCTAAGGGGCGTATAATGGAAAAAGGAATATCTTTAAATAAAAACTACACAGAAGCATTCTGTGAAACTTCTTTCTGTTTGGTGCATTCAACTAACAGAGTTGAAGCAAACTTCTGATTGAGCGGTTCTTAAACACTCTTTCTGTAGAAACTGCAATTGGACAATCAGAGCCCTAAGGTGCCTATAGTGGAAAAAGGAATATCTTCTAATAAAAACTACACAGAAGCATTCTGTGAAACTTCTTCCTGTTCTATGTATTCAACTAACAGAGTTGAACCTTACTTTTGATTGAGCAGTTCTGAAACACTCTTTCCGTAGAATCTGCAAGTGGACATTCAGAGCGCTACGGGACCTATAGTGGAAAAAGAATTATCCTCACATAAAAACTACACAGAAGCCTTCTGTGAAGCTTCTTTCTGTTCTTTGCATTCAACTAACAGAGCTGAAGCTTACTTTTGATTGAGCAGTTCTGAAACACTCTTTCTGTAGAAACTGCAAGTGGACATTCGCAGCGCTAAGGCCCCTACAGTGGAAAAAGGAATATCTTCAAATAAAAACTACACAGAAGCATTCTGTGAAACTTCTTTCTGTTCTGTGCATTCCACTGACAGAGTTGAATCTTACTTTTGACTGAGCAGTTCTGAAACAGTCTTTCTGTAGAAACTGCAAGTGGATATTCGGAGCGCTAAGGGGCCTATAATGGAAAAAGGAATATCCACAAATAAAATCTACACAGAAGCATTCTGTGAAACTTCTTTCTGTTCTGTGCATTCAGCTAAGAGAGTTGAAGTTTATTTTTGATTGAGCAGTTCCGAAACTCTCTTTCTGTAGAAACTGCATGTGGACAATTGGAGCGCTATGGGGCTATAATGGAAAAAGGAATATCTTCAAATAAAAACTACACGGAAGCACTCTGTGAAACTTCTTTCTGTTCTGTGCATTCAGCTAACCGAGTTGAATCTCACTTTTGATTGAGCAGCTCTGAAACACTCCTTCTGTAGAAACTGCAAGTGGACATATTTGGCAGTATGGGTCCTATAGTGGAAAAAGTAATATCCTCAAAAACTACACAGAAGCATTTTGTGAAACTTTTTTCTGTTCTGTGCACTCAACTAACAGAATTGAAGCATACATTTGACTGAGCAATTTTGAAACACTCTTTCTGTAGAAAATGCAAGTGGACATTTGGAGCGCTAAGGGGCCTACAACGTAAAAAGGAATATCTTCAAATAAAAACTACACAGAAGCATTCTGTGAAACTTCTTTCTGTTCTGTGCATTCAACTAACAGAGATGAAGCAAACTTTTGATTGAGCAGTTCTGAAACACTGTTTCTGTAGAAAGTGCAAGTGCACAATCCGAGCCCCAAGGTGCCTATAGTGGAAAAAGGTATATTTTCAAATAAAAACTACACAGAATCATTCTGTGAAACTTCTTTCTGTTGTGTGCATTCAACTATCAGAGTTGAAGTTAACTTTTGATTGAGCAGTTCTGAAACACTCTTTATGTAGAAACTGCAAGTGGACATACAGAGCGCTAAGGGGCCTACAGTGGAAAAAGGTTTATCTTCAAATAAAAACTACACAGAAGCATTCTGCGAAACTTCTTCCTGATCTGTGCGTTCAAATAGCAGAGTTGAACCTTACCTTTGATTGAGCAGTTCTGAAACACTCTTTCTGTAGAAACTGCAGGCGGACATTCGGAGCGCTAAGGGGCCTCTAGTGGAAAAAGGAATATTTTCAAATAAAAACTACACAGAAGCATTCTGCGAAACTTCTTTCTGATCTGTGCATTCAACTAGCAGAGATGAAGCACACTTTTGATTGAGTAGTTCTGAGACACTCTTTCTGGAGAAACTGCAAGCGGACCTTCGGAGAGCTAAGGTGCCTATAGTGGAAAAAGGAATATCTTCTAAAAAAACTACACAGAAGCATTCTGTGAAACTTCTTTCTATTCTACGCATTCAGCTAACAGAATTGAACCTTACTTTTGATTGAGCAGTTCTGAAACCCTCCGTAGAAACTGCAAGTGGACATTCTGAGCGCTACGGGACCTATACTGGAAAAAGTATTATCCTCAAATAAATACTACACAGAAGCATTCTGTGAAGCTTCTTTCTGTTCTTGCATTCAACTCACAGAGCTGAAGCTTACTTTTGATTGAGCAGTTCTGAAACACTCTTTCTGTAGAAACTGCAAGTGGACATTCGCAGCGCTACGGGGCCTATAGCGGAAAAAGGAATATGTTCAAATAGAAACTACACAGAAATATTCTCTGAAACTTCTTTCTGTTGTGTGCATTCAACTAACAGATTTGAAGTTAACTTTTGATTGAGCAGTTCTGAAACACTCTTTCTGTAGAAACTTCAAATGGACATACAGAGCGCTAAGGGGCCTACAGTGGAAAAAGGTATATCTTCAAATAAAAACTACACGGAAGCATTCTGTGAAACTTCTTTCAGTTCTGTTCATTCAACTAACACAGTTGAACCTTACTTTTGATTGAGCAGTTCTGAAACACTCTTTCTGTAGAAACTGCAAGTGGACATTCAGAGCGCTACGGGACGTATAGTGGAAAAAGGAATATCCTCAAATAAAAACTACACAGAAGCATTCTGTGAAGCTTCTTTCTGTTCTTTGCATTCAACTGACTGATTCAGAAGTTCTGAAACACTCTTACTGTAGAAATATCAGGTGGACATTCGGAGGTTCAGGTTGCCTATAGTGGAAAAAGAAATATCTTGAAATAAAAACTACAGAGAATCATTCTCTGAAAACTCTTTCCGTTCTGTGCATTCAACTAACAGCGTTCAAGCTTACTTTTAATTGAGCAGTTCTGAAACAGACATTCTGTTGAAACTGCAACTGGACATTCGGAGCGCTAAGGGGCCTATAGTGGAAAAAGGATTATCTTCAAATAAAAGCTACACAGAAGCACTCTGTGAAACTTCTTTCTGTTCTGTGCATTTAACTAACAGAGTTGAAGATTACTTTTGATTGAGGAGTTTTGATACACTCTTTCTCTAGAAACTGCAAGTGGACATTCGGAGTGCTAAGTGGCCTATAGTGGAATAAGGAATATGTTCAAATAAAAACTACACAGAAGCATTCTGTGAAACTTCTCTCTATTCTGTGCATTCAACTAACAGAGTTGAAGCAAACTTTTGATTTAGAAGTTCTGAAACACTCTTTCTGTAGAAAGTACAAGTGGACAATACGAGCCCTAAGATGCCTATAGTGGAAAAAGTAATATCTTCAAATAAAAACTACACAGAAGCATTCTGTGAAACTTCTTTCTGTTGTGTGCATTCAACTAACAGAGTTGAAGTTAACATTTGATTGAGCAGTTCTGAAACACTCTTTCTGTAGGAACTGCGAGTGGACATTCAGAGCGCTAAGGGGCCTACAGTGGAAAAAGGAGTATCTTCAAATAAAAAACTACACAGAAGCATTCTGTGAAACTTCTTTCTGTTCTGTGCATTCAACTAACAGAATTGAAGCTTACATTTGATTGAGCAGTTCTCAAACACTCTTTCTGTAGAAACTGCAAGTGGACATTCCGAGAGCTAAGGGGCCTATAATGGAAAAAGGAATATCTTTAAATAAAAACTACGCAGAAGCATTCTGTGAAACTTCTTTCTGTTTGGTGCATTCAACTAACAGAGTTGAAGCAAACTTCTGATTGAGCGGTTCTTAAACACTCTTTCTGTAGAAACTGCAATTGGACAATCAGAGCCCTAAGTGCCTATAGTGGAAAAAGGAATATCTTCTAATAAAAACTACACAGAAGTATTCTGTGAAACTTCTTCCTGTTATATGCATTCAACTAACAGAGTTGAATCTTACTTTTGATTGAGCAGTTCTGAAACACTCTTTCCGTAGTATCTGCAAGTGGACATTCAGAGTGCTACGGGACCTATAGTGGAAAAAGAATTATCCTCACATAAAAACTACACAGAAGCATTCTGTGAAGCTTCTTTCTGTTCTCTGCATTCAACTAACAGAGCTGAAGCTTACTTTTGATTGAGCAGTTCTGAAACACTCTTTCTGTAGAAACTGCATGTGGACATTCGCAGCGCTACGGGGCCTATAGTGGAAAAAGGAATATGTTCAAATAAAAACTACACAGAAGCATTCTGTGAAACTCCTTTCTGTTCTGTGCATTCCACTAACAGAGTTGAATCTTACTTTTGACTGAGCAGTTCTGAAACAGTCTTTCTGTAGAAACTGCAAGTTGACATGGAGAGCGATAAAGGGCCTATAGTGGAAAAAGTTTTATCCTCAAATAAAAACTACACAGAAGCATTCTGTGAAACCTCTTTCTGTTGCGTGCATTCAACTAACAGAGTTGAAGCCTACTTTTGTTTGAGCAGTTCTGAAACACACTTTCTGTAGAAACTGCAAGTGGACATTCAGAGCGCTCAGGGGCCTATAGTGGAAAATGGAATATCCTCAAAGAAAAAGTACACAGAAGCATTCTGTGCGAGTTCTTTCTGTTCTGTGCATTCAACTGAGAGAGTTGAAGCTTACTTTTGATTGAGCAGTTCCGAAACACTCTTTCTGTACAAAATGCAAGTGGACATTCACAGCTCTAAGGGGCCTATTATGGAAAAAGTCATATCCTCAAAAAAAACTACACAGAAGCATTCTGTGAAACTACTTTCTTTTCTGTGCATTCAACTAACAGAGTTGAAGCTTACTTCTGATTGAGCAGTTCTGAAACACTCTTTCTGTAGAAACTGCAAGTGGACATTCCGAGCCCTAAGGGGCCTATAGTGGAAAAAGGAATATCTTCAAAGAAAAACTACACAGAAGCATTCTGTGAAACTCCTTTCTGTTGTGTGCATTCAAATAACAGAGTTGAAGTTAACTTTTGATCGAGCAGTTCTGAAATACTTTTTTTGTAGAAACTGCAAGTGGACATACAGAGTGCCTACGGGCCTACAGTGGAAAAAGGAACATCTTCAACTAAAAACTACACAGAAGCATTCTGTGAAACTTCTTTCTGTTCTGTGCATTCAAGTAACACAGTTGAACCTTACTTTTGATTGAGCAGTTCTGAAACACTCTTTCTGTAGAAACTGCAAGTGGACATTCAGAGCGCTATGGGACGTATAGTGATAAAAGCATTATCCTCAAAAAAAACTACACAGAAGCATTCTGTGAAGCTTCTTTCCGTTCTTTGCATTCAACTAACATAATTGAAGCTTACATTTGATTGAGCAGTTCTGAAATACTCTTTCTGTAGAAACTGCAATTGGACATTCGGAGCGCTATGGGGCCTATAGTGGAAAAAGGAATATCTTCAAATAAAAACTACACAGAAGCATTTTTGAAACTTCTTTCTGTTCTGTGCATTCCACTAACAGAGTTGAATGTTCCTTTTGACTGAGGAGATCTGAAACACTCTTTCTGTAGAAACTGCAAGTGGACATACAGAGCGATATGGGTCCTACAGTGGAAAAAGATTTATCCTCAAATAAAAACTACACAGAAGCATTCTGTGAAACCCCTTCCTGTTGCGTGCATTCAACTAACAGAGTTGAAGCTTACTTTTGATTGAGCAGTTCTGAAACACACTTTCTTTTGAAACTGGAAGTGGACATTCAAAGCGCTAAGGGGCGTATAGTGGAAAAAGGAATATCTTCAAATAAAAACTACACAGAAGCACTATGTGAAAATTCTTTCTGTTCTGTGCATTCATCTAACACAGTTGAAGCATACTTTTGATTGAGCAGTTCTGAAACACACTTTCTCTAGAAACTGCAAGTGGATATTCAGAGCCCTAAGTGGCCTATAGTGGAAATTGGAATATCCTCAAATAGAAAATACACAGAAGCATTGTGTGCAAGTTCTTTCTGTTGTGTGTATTCATCTAAGAGTGTTGAAGCTTACTTTTGATTGAGCAGTTCTGAAACACTCTTTCTGTAGAAAATGCAAGTGGATATTCGGAGCTCTAATGGGCCTATTATGGAAAAAGGAATATCCTCAAATAAAAACTACACAGAAACAGTCTGTGTAACTTCTTTCTGTTCTGTGCATTCAGCTAAGAGATTTGAAGTTTGTTTTTGATTGACCAGTTCTGAAACTCTCTTTCTGTAGAAACTGTAAGTGGAGATTCCGAGGGCTAAGGGGCCTATAGTGGAGAAAGGAATATCTTCAAATGAAAACTACACAGAAACATTCTGTGAAACTGCTTTCTGTTTTGTGCATTCAACTAACAGATTTGAAGTGTACTTTTGATTGAGCAGTTCTGAAACACTCTTTCTGTAGAAACTGCAAGTGGACATTCGGAGCGCTAAGGGGCCTATAGTGGAAAAAGTAATATCCTCAAATAAAAACGACACAGAAGCATTCTGTGAAACATCTTTCTGTTCTGTGCATTCAGCTAAGAGAGTTGAAGTTTATTTTGGATGGAGCAGTTCAGAAACTCTCTTTCTGTAGAAACTGCAAGTGGACATTCGGAGAGCTAAGGGGCTATAGTGGAAAAAGGAATATCTCCAAATAAAAACTACACAGAAGCATTGTGTGAAAATTCTTTCTGTTCTGTGCATTGAACTAACAGAGTTGAAGCTTACTTTTGATTGAGCAGTTCTGTAACTCTTTCTGTAGAAACTGCAAGTGGACATTCAGAGTGCTAAGGGGCCTATAGTGGAGAAAGGAATATCTTCAAATAAAAACTACACAGAAGCATTCTGTGAAACTTCTTTCTGTTCTGTGCATTGAACAAACAGAGTTGAAGCTTACTTTTGATTGAGCAGTTCTGTAACACTTTCTGTAGAAACTGCAAGTGGACACTCAGAGCGCTAAGGGGCCTGTAGTGGAAAAAGGAATATCTTCAAATGAAAACTACAAAGAAGCATTCGGTGAAACTCCTTTCTGTTATGTGCATTCAACTAACAGATTTGAACCTTACTTTTGAGCAGTTCTGAAAGACTCTTTCTGTAGAAACTGCAAGTGGACATTCGGAGCGCTAACGGGCCTATAGAGGATAAAGGAATATCTTCAAATTAAAACTACACAGAAGCATTCTGTGAAACTTCTTTCTGTTCTGTGTAGTCATCTAACAGAGTTGAAGATTACTTTTGATTGACCAGTTCTGAAACACTCATTCTGTAGAAACTGAAAGTGGACAATCGGATCGCTTTGGGGCCTGTAATGAAAAAGGAATATCTTCAAATAAAAACTATACAGAAGCATTTGGTGAAACGTCTTTCCGTTCTGTTCATTCAGCTAACAGTGTTGAAGCTTACTTTTCATTGAGCAGTTCTGCAACACTCTTTCTGTAGAAACTGCAAGTGGAAATTCAGAGCGCTAAGGGGCCTATAGTGGAAAAAAGATTATCTTCAAATAAAAACTACACAGAAGCTTTCTGTGAAACTTCTTTCTGTTCTGTGCATTCAACTAACAGATTTGAAGCATACTTTTGATTGAGCAGTTCTGAAACACTCTTTCTGTAGAAACTGCAAGTCGACATTCTGAGCTCTACGCTGCCTATAGTGGAAAAAGGCATATCTTCAAACAAAAACTACACAGAAGAATTCTGTGAAACTTCTTTGTGTTCTGTGGATTCAGCTAAGAGAGTTGAAGTTTATTTTTGATTGAGCAGTTCCGAAACTCTCTTTCTGTAGAAACTGCAAGTGGACAATCGGAGAGCTAAGGGGCTGTAGTAGAAAAAGGAATGTCTTCAAACAAAAACTACACAGAAGCATTCTGTGAAACTTCTTTCTGTTCTGTGTATTGAACTAACAGAGTTGAAGCTTACTTTTGATTGAGCAGTTCTGTCATACTCTTTCTGTAGAAACTGCAAGTGGACACTCAGTGCTTAGGGGCCTATAGTGGAAAAAGGAATATCTTGAAATAAAAACCACACAGAAGCATTCTGTGACAATTCTTCCTGTTCTCTGCATTGAACAGAGTTGAAGCTTACTTTTGATTGAGCAGTTCTGTAACACACTTTCTGTAGAAACTGCAAGTGGACACTCAGAGCGCTAAGGGGCCAATAGTGGAAAAAGGAGTATCTTCCAATAAAAACTACACAGAAGCCTTCTGTGAAACTTCTTTCTTTTCTTTGCATTCATCTAACAGAGTTGAAGATTACTTTTGATTGAGCAGTTCTGAAAAACTCTTTCTTTGGAAACTGAATTTGGAATTCGGAGCGCTAAGGGGTGTATAATGGAAAAAGGAATATCTTCAAATAAAAACTATACAGAAGCATTCAGTGAAACTTCTTTCCATTCTGTACATTCAGC
Source organism: Hylobates moloch (assembly GCF_009828535.3). NCBI lineage: Eukaryota > Metazoa > Chordata > Mammalia > Primates > Hylobatidae > Hylobates > Hylobates moloch. Next base: position 20,764 of record NW_026652775.1, read on the forward strand.
TAACAGAGTTGAAGCTTACTTTTCATTGAGCAGTTCTGAAACACTCTTTCTGTAGAAACTGCAACTTGATATTTGGAGCGCTAAGGGGCCTATAGTGGAAAAAGGAATATCCTCATATAAAAACTACACAGAAGCATTCTGTGAAACTTCTTTCTGTTCTGTGCATTCAACTAACAGAATTGAAGCTTACATTTGAGCAGTTCTGAAACACTCTTTCTCTAGAAACTGCAAGTGGACATTCAGAGCATTAAGGGGCCTATAGTGGAAAAAGATATATCTTCTAATAAAAACTACACAGAAGCATTCAGTGAAAACTCTTTCTGTTCTGTGCATTCAACTAACAGAGGTGAAGCAAACTTTTGATTGAGCAGTTCTGAAACACTCTTTCTGTAGAAAGTGCAAGTGGACAAACTGAGCCCTAAGTTGCCTATAGTGGAATAAGGAATATCTTCAAATAAAAACTACACAGAAGCATTCTGTGAAACTTCTTACTGTTCTGTGCATTCCACTAACAGTGTTGAACCTTACTTTTGACTGAGCAGTTCTGAAAGACTCTGTAGAAACTGCAAGTGGACATACAGAGCGATAAGGGGCCTATAGTGGAAAAAGGAATATCCTCAAATAAAAACTACACAGAAGGATTCTGTGAAACTTCTTTCTGTTCTTTCATTCAACTAACAGAGTCGAAGCTGACTTTTGATTGAGCAGTTTTGAAACACTATTTCTGTAGAAACTGCAAGTGGACATTCAGAGCGCTAAGGGGCCAAAGGTGGAAAAAGGAATATCTTCAAATAAAAACTACAAATAAGCATTCTGTCAAACTTTTTTCGGTTCTGTGCATTCCCCTAACAGAGTTGAAGTTTACTTTTGATTGACCATTTCTGAAACAGTCTTTCTCTAGAAACTGCAAGTGGACATTCTGAGTGCTGAAGGGCCTATAGTGGAAAAATGAATATCTTCAAATAAAAACTACACAGAAGCATTCTGTGAAACTTCTTTCTGTTCTGTGCATTCCACTAACAGAGTTGAAGCTTACTTTTGATTGAGCAGTTCTGAAACACTCTTTCTGTAGAACCTGAAAGTGTACATTCGGAGCGCTAAGGGGCCTATAATGGAAAAAGTATTATCTTCAAATAAAAACTACACAGAAGCATTCTGTGAAAGGTCTTTCTGTTCTGCACCTTCAGCTAACAGAGTTGAAGCTTACAATTGATTGAGCAGTTCTGATACACTCTTTCTGTAGAAACTGCAAGTGTACTTTCAGAGCTCTAAGGGGCGTATCGTGGAAAAAGGAATATCTTCAAATGAAAACTACACAGAAGAATTCTGTGAAACTTGTTTCTGTTCTGTGCATTCAACTAACAGATTTGAAGCTTATTTTTGATAGATCAGTTCTGAAACACTCTTTCTGTAGAAACTGGAAGTGGACATTCGGAGCTCTAAGGGGCCCATAGTGGAAAAAGGAATATCTTCAAATGAAAACTACACAGAAGCATTCTGTGAAACTTCTTTCTGTTCTGTGCATTCAACTAGCAGAGTTGAAGCTTACTTTTGACTGAGTAATTCTGAAACACAGTTTCTGTAGAAACTGCAAGTGGACATCCTGAGCGATAACGGGCATATAGTGGAAAAAGGATTATCCTCAAATAAAAACTACACAGAGGCATTCTGTGAAACTCCTTTCTGTTCTTTTCATTCAACTAATAGAGTTGTAGCTTAATTTTGATTGAGCAGTTCTGAAACACTCTGTAGAAACCCCAAGTGGACGTTCGGAGCGCTAAGTTGCCTGTAGTGGAAAAGGGAATATCTTCAAATAAAAACTACAAAGAAGCATTCTGTGAAACTTCTTTCTGTTATGTGCATTCAACTAACAGAGGTGAAGCTTACTTTTGATTCAGCAGTTCTGAAACACTCTTTCTGCAGAAAGTGCAAGTGGACATTCGGAGTGCTAAGGGGCCTATCGTGGAAAAGGTGTATCTTCAAATAAAAACTACACAGAAGCATTCTGTGAAACTTCTTCCTGTTAAGTGCATTCAACTAACAGAGTTGAAGCTTACTTTTGATTGAGCAGTTCTGAAACACTGTTTCTGTAGAAACTGCAAGTGGACATTCCGAGGGCTAAGGGGCCTATAGTGGAAAAAGGAATATCCTCAAATAAAAACTACACAGAAGCATTCTGTGAAACTTCTTTCTGTTCTGGGCATTCAACTAACAGAGTTGAACCTTACTTTTGATTGAGCAGTTCTGAAACTCTGTTTCTGTAGAAACTGCAAGTGGACATTCGGAGCGCTAAGGGGCCTATAGAGGAAAAAGGAATATCTTCAAATAAAAACTACACAGATGCATTCTGTGAAACTTCTTTCTGTTCTTTGCATACATCTAACAGAGTTGAAGATTACTTTTGATTGACCAGTTCTGAAACACTCTTTCTGTAGAAACTGCAAGTGGACATTTAGTGCTCTTTGATGCCTATTGTGGAAAAGGAAATATTTTCACATAAAAACTAGACAGATGTATTCTGAGAAACTTCTACGTGGTGTGTGCATTCATCTCACAGAGTTGAAACTTTCCTCTGATTGAACAGTTTTCTAACTCTCTTTTTGTAGAATCTGTATGTGGACATTTGGAGACCTTTACGTCCTATTGTGGAAAAGGAAATATCTTAACATAAAAGCTAGACAGAAGCTTTCAGAGAAACTTCTTTTCAGTGTGTGCATTCATCTCACAGAGTTGTACCTTTCTTCTGATTCAGCACTTTTGACACTCTCTTGTTGTAGAATCTGCAAGTGGACGTTAGGAGTGCTTTGAGGACTAATGTGGAAAAGGAAATATCTTCTCATAAAGAGAAAGAAGAAGAAAACAGAGAAACTTCTTTGTGGTGTGTGCATTCATCTCAAAGAGTTGAAGATTTCTTCTGATTGAGCAGTTTTGAAACCAAACACCGCATGTTCTCACTCATAGGGGGGAATTGAACAATGAGAACTCATGGACACAGGAAGGGCAACATCACATTCCGGGTACTGTTGTGGGGTGGGGGGTGGGGGGGCGGGGACAGCATTAGGAGATATACCTAATGCTAAATGATGAGCTAATGGGTGCAGGAAATCAACATGGCACATGGATACATATGTAACAAACCTGCACATTGTGCACATGTACCCTAAAACCTAAAGTATAATAATAAAAAAAAAAGTAAAAAAAAAAAAAAAAGAAACACTTTTTGTAGAGTCTACAAGTGGACCTTTGGAATGCTTTGATGCCGAATGTGGAAAACTAAATATCCTGAAATAAAAACTTTATGGAAGCATAAAGAGAAACTTCCTTGTGCTGTGTGCATTCATCTCACAGAGTTGAAACTTTTTTCTGATTGAGCAGTTGTGAAACACTCTTTTTGTAGAATCTGCATGTGGACATTTTGAGTGCTTTGAGGTCTGTTGTGGAAAAGGAAAAGTCTTCACATAAAAACTAGACTGAAGCCTTCTGAGAAACTTCTTTGTGATGTGTGCATTCATCTCACAGACTTGAACCTCATTTTCGATTGAGCAGTTTGGAAACACTCTTTTGTAGAATCTGCAATTGGACATTTGGAGCCCTTTGAAGCCTATTGTGGAAAAGGAAATATCTTCACATAAAAACTATACAGAAGCAGAGAGAGAAACTTCTTTGTGGTGAGTG
>NW_026652776.1:0-24420 GCF_009828535.3 Hylobates moloch
TATCTATCTATCTATCTATCTATCTATCTATCTATCTATCTATTTATTTATTTATTTATTTGGACTGTTGCCCTATCACACAGGCGGGAGTGCAATGGCATAAACTTGGCTCACTGCAGCTTTTGCCTCCCAGGTTCCCGTGATTCTCCTGCCTCAGCCTCCCGAGTAGCTGGGATTACAGGTGCACACCACCAAACCAGGCTAATTTTTCTGTATCGTTAGAAGAGACAGGGTTTCACCGTGTTAGGAGAGCCAGGGTTTCACCATGAAAATAAATATCATTTTCAGTGACTCGTCCTCCAGCAAAGAAAGATACATACGTGTCTGTGAAACAGTCGTTTTTATACCTTTCCAGAGTCACAGACTCTTTTCTGAAATTAAAGTTCTACATTTCTTAAATTGAAAATGCTTTATGGCAGGCCAATGTACAAACTCTCCCTATCAAAATTACAAAGCAATAGATTTGCACAGATGTTGGCACGTGTATACGCAAGAAAACAAATACTACAAAATCAATCTTAAGTACTGAGTTACTTTTTCCTGTTGGAAAGTTTTAAGTCCTTTGATAATACAACCGATATGAAGTTCTGGGCCCCAAAGTAGAAAACTCTAAAATATAATCCACATAAATGAGTTCTGCAGAAAAGCGGTTAAGTACAGGCAATCAGCATTCATAAACACAACTCAGTTTGAATTGTGTGTTACTTCAATGCAAACTTATTACAATTTTAAAACAAATTTTAGATATTACTTCAATCATTCTTATAATACACCTTTAGTACTTACAAATAATTTTGCTTTTTATCAATAAGTTAATTTTCTGTCCATAAAGGAAATAAAAAAATTGAGAAATTTCGATATCTTCAAACTTATTTTCTTTCAGTCCTATGGTTCCATCTTTATATTTTAAAACATTACCTAAGTGTCCTTCATGGGAGGGAAGCCACCCTCTTCTTCCTTCACTACTTCCTCTTGCAGATCTCAGACTTCCATAAGGGCTTCTGTTTCTTGAGGAAGCTGGTGGTCTCCACCTACCACCACTTTGAAAAGATGGTTTCTTGGCTTGTTCTACTTTTATTGCTTTTCCATCCAAACACTACAAGTATTAACGGTACTATCAGTTAACACTGGCACATTTAACGTAAGCACATTTTACAAACATTTTTACATCAACTGTAGTTCAACTTGAGGTATTCTCTCCAAAAGGAAATTATTTTACTCCTAAAATGAACACATCTTTCGCAATGCCAAATTTGAGACATTTACTGAGCACGTGCCTTCCATTAAGGGATCAAACACAAATTCTATTATTCAAATTCCTTGAAAACTCCTCCATTATTAAAAAAAAAAAAAACCTCAAACCTAAAAAAAGATTCGCCCATCACACATTCTATGGAAGAATGGGGCACATCTGTTTTTTACAATATATAATCCACTTCATCTTTGTATTCACATCACTCATTTAAAGTTTCACTGTCCCAACGAAACCTGTGTCCTTTTTAAACAATGAGCTTACTTTTTCAGAGTGATTAGTCACATTAGTCATTATAGGTTGTTTCTTGTTGGATTTGCTAACACTTACATAAAATGTCCCCATATGGTTTACAATTCTACATTTACTCTAAAAATGTTTCTGTAAATGTGATCCTTGTTTGATCTCATTAAAGTATTTTGCCTTACTCATTTCTTATATTGCCTTAGATGTGCCCCTAAAAAACAATTCATAATATGGTACTTCATGTAATTTCTCAGAAATGCTTAAATATCCTAATTAATTTCACAATAACATTTTTCACTGTAATCTTTTCTACAGGCCACAGCAATTTTTGAAAGCAGTTCAGCTAATAACGAGATTTAAAAGTTACATGGCTTTTGTTATTTGGAGGAAGGACTTAAATCCCTGACAAGACCTCTTGAAGCCACATCGCCAGTTGTTCCTACCTTGAAACTTCTTTCGTTATTTCTGGGCTCAAAATATTTTCCCCAGATTTGCCCATGGCTGCTTCCTTCCCCGTGTTCTCAAGTCAGCCAAAATTCCTTAACTGTTAATTCCACCTGAAAACTCTAAGAACCTCCTTTACTGGCTATCTTAACATTTATGTGCATACAACATTCATATTTAACACAATAAAATATGTGAGATGAAGTAATTTAGAAATAACATTGGCCGGGCGTGGTTGCTCACACCTGTAATCCCAACACTTTGGGAGGCTGAGGCAGGTGGATTATGAGGTGAAGAGATACAGCCCATCCTGGCCAACAGGGTGAAACCCTATCCCCACTCAAAGTATAAAAATTAGCTGGGCGTGGTGGCGCGCCTTCCTAGCCCCTGGTACTCAAGAGGCAGAGGCAGGAGAATCGCTTGAACCCGGGAGGCGGAGGTTGCAGTAAGCCAAGACGGCCCCACTCCAATCCAGCCTAGGGACACAGCGAGTCTCCATCTTAAAAAACAAACAAACGAACAAAAACTTTTCACAAATTATCTGCTGTTTTGCTTGAAAACTTGAGGGAAAAAATAAATTATCATAGATTTCTATACATAAGTCAAAATTATCTCCATACCTACCACAAAGCCATGAACCAAAAGCAACTTTCAGTTTCTACCACCGCTTAAAATATTAATTTATAAGAGTGAATAAAAATCTACTTTCTGCTATGTGCCAAGAAGTGTGCTAGATGTAACAGAAATAAAAGCAATTAGGAAGACTTAAATATGCAATATATACAATTTCACAGTCAATATACTAATATATAGTACAGTGAGTACAAAATACCTACAATATGCAATGAGGAAGAAAATATGAAATCTATATTGTTTTTGAAGCATCAATTATTATTTCTGAGACACACAAGGGGAAGGACAATTCTCAAGAAGTCCAAAAAACATTTTGGGGACAGCGTAAAGACTAACAGGAGCTAAAAACAGTTTGGGAAAATGTTACTTTTTCATTTTATTTACTTATTTATTTTTGAGACGGATTCTTGCTCTGCGGCCAGCCTGGAGTGCATCGGCGTGATCTCGGCTCACTGCAACCTCTGCCTCCCTGCCTCAGCCTACTGAGTAGCTGGAACTATAGGCACACACAACCAGATGTGGCTAATTTTCCTTTCTTTTGGATTTTAGTAGAGACAGGGTTTCACCACGTTGGCCATTATGGTTTCGTTCTCCTGACCTTGTGACCTGCCCGTCTCGGCCGCCCAATGTGCTGGGATTACATGCAGGAGCCACCATGCCGGGCATGATGGGGATAATGTTATAAAGCAAAAAAGGCACTAAAGGGCACAGAAGGAAATGATCTTGACTACAATGTAAAGGAATTCAATAATTAGTATAGTTACATGAAAGTTTAAAGCTTTACTAAACACACAATCCCTAGATTTAAGACTCAACAGGACAAGAGACCATTGGTTGAATCAACACAAGTCCTCAAACACACTGGAGAAAGGAGTAATTAGGTATTCATGTTACATAGCTCACTCTGGTGACAGGAAAGAAATGTCCTTAGGAGAAAAAGCAAGGATGGGGCAAAAATGTCAGTTACTTCTTCTGTTATCTGACTTCAGTGTTCTCATATTATTTTCTATTTTCAACTACTTAACATTTCCTTAAATGTAAAGGTCTTATTTAAATATACTTTCTCAAGAATATATTTTCAGAAAATATATTCTTCAAGAAAGAAAGAATCTTTCCTTTTTGTGAGTCTGTCTAGATATCAATCTACAGTTTGTCTATGCTCTAAAAGTATTTCCAGGAATTGGAAGTACTTCAATTAACAGCATGTAATAAATATTGACTTATTACTTTCATTTACATGAGGGTTCCTTATAAGTTTTAAAGCTCTTCGAAACCTTTTAAAATCTATTTACACTCATATTGAAATACAAACATAGAAAAAGGTTACCATAAATCAATTTATATAATGTCAATTCCAATAGCCTTCCACCTACACTTGCAGGTATATGGCACAAAGAAGAGGATGGCTTCATATGACATGCTACTATCTTCAAAAGTTTAGTAATATTAAAAAGACCCAGAAATACTGTTAATTGAAGAACAGAGTAAGAATATTATTAATAAGGGACTCTTACCTTTCCATTCATATCTTTGGCAGCATTCTTAGCATCTGCAGGGTTCTCAAAAGTAATAAATGCAAAGCCTCTGCATTTGCTGGTTCGATCCTTTATCAAAAGAACTCAAATACATGAAAACATTTTACATTAATATAACGGACTCATCACGGTGCTAACCATCTGAGAGTTATTACATCAACACTAAAAAATAATTGCATTTCACATCACTATTATTGTTCTTAATACTGAGCCACCCCTATAGTCAGTCTATTTTATTCCAGTTTGCTCCTGAACTCCACAACACATTTACTTTTCCTCATTTTCCTTTGTACATAGTAGGTTATCCTTTCCATAGAACCTTAACCTGGTACTATGAGAATTTTCCAAATATCAAACAGATACTACAAAATAAGAGTTTAAAACAGATAAGGCATTTTAATGTAGGTATACAATGAACTTTGAAAAAAATATATCTTTTCAAAACATATGTGTATATATATATATATATATATATACACGTAACATACAGATTTTAAACATACATAATGAAATATACATATGAAAATACACACACACACACACACACACACACACACACACACACACACACGGTTTTAAGAGTTACCTTCTGATATGGGACCATGTTTCCCGAATACTGCTTTAAGCATTTTCTCATTGGTCTCTCTATTGAGGCCACCAATGAAAAGCTTGCCAGGACGATCTGCTTCTACCATTGTGCTGTAATGGTAAAAAAACTATCTATATTTAGGTAAAAATAAATAAGCGAAAAATATAAAATCTTATTACATACTGTGTTGAAAATCCAAGTAAAATTCCCTTCCCGAGGGTGACATATTTTCAGTATTTCTTACCTCAAATATGTAAAATTCGTAACACTCAGAGCAAAGGGGCACTAACTTCATGGACAACTGCTGCATTTTAGTATGTACCTGACAAAAACCTCATTTCTCAAAATTAGATAAGAAAAGCTATCATAATTTTCCTAAGTTGCAATATGAAGAATACCCCCATTTAAATAATTTTATTTGAAAACTATCTATTTATGAGCTACCGTGTGATGTTTTGCAATATCTTCTTTCTTGAGATGTATATCTCCTGTCGCCAAAGTGCGCTGTTCACCACAGCCTCCTCTACCCAGCCTCAACTGATCTTCCCACATCTCAGCTTCCCAAGTGGCTAGTATTACAGGGGCTTTCTACCACAGCCGTGCAACTTTTTCTCTTTTTAAAAATAAACAAGGGTTTCCCCATATTGCCCAAGCGAGTCTCCAAATCTTGGGCTCAAGTGTTCTACCGGCTTGGGAGTACCAAACTGATGGGATTTCAGGGCTGAATCACCACCCTCAGCATGACATTTGGATAAAAGATTAAATCAAGCTACTTAAAATCTCCTAGGGAGAGAATATTTTAAATATTTTTACAATCTTTTAGTGAGTTGAAATATACAATAGGTCAAAGATCCTCAAACCCTAGTCTTCCACCCGTACCTTTCTGTGGCTTGAATGTGATGCCGGAGGATGACATGTAATACCTGTCTTCTGGAGAATGTAACTTACGCCTGAGGATGACCTGAGGTGGGTACAGTTTTATCCGGAAACCATCCTCCCTACTCCCTCGCTGCCCCTCCCTGTCCCCGTGGCAGCCCCACTGCCCCACCTGTCCTCTGTCACATTGCTCCTACCGGAAGACCCGCCCCACCACGTGCCCCTCGGGGACCTGCCGCCAGCCCCCACTCCCAAACGTGTCCACCTCCCCGCCTCCTTCCCCTGCGCAACCCTTGTCTGAGGAAAAATTGTCTTCCACTAAACCAGTCCCTGATGCGAAAATAGCAATGAAAGAGTCCATTATGTTACCCAGGCTGGTCTCAAACTCCTGACCTCAAGCCATCCTCCGACCTCCACTTCCCAAAATGCTAGGATTACAGGAGTAAGTCAGTGTGCCAGGTTAACAGAATAACTTAAGCGCATCAATTTTGTTCCCGTTTTAGGCTACCTAACTCCATTTATCTCGATTACACCCACTTATTCGGTTTAAATTATTTACGGTGCCAAAGATACATGAAACATGTTTCAAATACTGCCATACAACGAAGGAGACAATTAAAGGCTAAACTGAGATTATTTATGGCCCCATAGTTCTACATACACTAAAGTTACACAATTTATGTCAAAATTTGATAATTTCTCCCAAGCACATCAGACACGTGACATGTGCTAACTAAAAGTGTAACTTTTTAATCGCAGTGGTTAAGTCTATTGCCTGTATTTTGAATTATGACCACATTCACAGAGAAAACCCGCTTTAACAAAAAGTGCACGTGAAAACAATGGCGCCTTAGCACCATCTCCCACAACTAGTCGGACATATTAGGTAGTTAAAGGTAGAATCCTCAAGAAAAATCAATGAGTGGAACGAAAATGAGTTTCTTAATAGCGCTAAGGAGTTCTCCCCCCACTGTCTCCTCCCGTATTTCAACACCCACACATAGCAAACCCCTCCGCTTGTATAGGCAAAATCCCAAACCTTCGCTTTCTATTCTTGCCGAGAGACCGAGCTGTCCAGAGCAACAGCAAATACGGCGCTTTTCAGTAGGACAAAGAGCCTGAGGTTCGCCTGGCCCTCAGGTCGTACGGATCCGGCATCGGAGCACCACAGGGCCAACTGCACGAAGGACGCCAGGAGCTAACCTGCGAGGGAAGGACGCCAGAAGACGTGCCCGGAAATCCCGCCTACCTCCAGCGGCCAATCATTGCGAAGGCGGTGGGCGTCGGCCAATTGTTGCGAAGGCTGCCTGCGTGTCCTGAAGCGCCCCGCCCCTGGCTGGCCTGCGGCTCCATCCTCTCGCGGTAGCTCTTCTGAGATGCCGCTTGTGCCTCGTGCCAGGTGGCGGTGGATTAAGGCACGCAGGAGACGGGAGCCCTTTGGAATTGTGGTCCTCCTGAGTGTGGCGAGACATTAAACCACAGGGAACACATGAAACATCTCACTTCATTAGGCAGGATAGGCTGATGGTACTGAATATTGCCGAAACAGAGGGGAGAGAGAGGGACCAGCGCTGCCCGCTGGGGCGAGGGCAGCGGCGGTGGCTTTGGGGGATTGGGGCAGGGCGGGTGCGTGGGACTAAAGTCGACTGGTACACTGCTGGGGTGGAATTCGTCTGCACCAGAAGCTGAAACCCTGCAAGAATTCTCTCTCTCAGGTCTAGGCAAATACAGACTGAGTTTCATGGTTCCTCCCTGAGGATGCTGTACTCACAGGGGCATTCCAAAGGACTTCTCATCCTGTGCCCTGGGAACACGGGAGGCCAACTGCCGTAGTCGCCAATCCAGTGACGCGTGTGCACTGCCTTGCTGGCGCAGAGGCTCTCGCAAGTACAGCGGTGGCCGTGGTGCCTGCTAGCGGGGCTCTGGAAGCCGGGGCCTTGGCCTCCGACTCCAGGGCTACTGTGCGCAGCTAACCCTGCTGGGTATCTGAGCCCCATTCTGAGTGTGGCGGGCTAAGGGCCCTGTGGGGCTCCCCCGGAACCCTGTTCCACATAGGCGTGGGGCGTGCTTCTCAGCACGGCAAGGCCCGCAGGCCTCTCCGGGAGTCGTCTCCAGAGTCGAGGGGCCCCGGGGGGCGTGGGGTGGGTGGCACAGGCTTTGCTCTGTGGGAGCCTCAAGGAGGGCACCATGTTAAGGCTGGAGGCTGTGCAGGAGAGGTCGGCCTGTGCCCAGAGCAGGGAGGCAACCCCTGGGGGAAGAGGCATGCTAGTGGGGGATGACATCACTGCAGAGGTGGAGGTGGTGGCCAAGGAGGAGGCCAATGTGGAGCTGCAGCAGGAGGACCCGCAGGCACAGCCTGGCCCTGGCCCCAGTACGCCCCGGCCAGCGACAGACTCGCTGGACGTCCTTCACTTGGAGCTGGGCTACGTGAATGTCCCAGGCCGCAGGGCATCCCCGGCTTCCGGGCCAGAGCCATATCCTTGCAGCTGCCAATTCGGGATGGCTGGCAGCAGGGGATGGGCGCCGAGCTCCCGGGAGCGGGGTTGGGGGAAACAGGGTGGTAGGCACCGGGGGTCAGCCAGGATTCAGGGCATGGGGGACACCGAGGGGAATCGAGAACAGGCTCATGCAGGTACGAGGGCAGCTTAATTGCATGTGCCCTGAGGGCACGTGGTAGGGCCAGGAAGCCAAGCACAGCACTCACGAGGGAGAATGGCAGCGCCAAGGACCCTTCATCAGCGCAGGAAGTTGAAGGATACGTTTCACTGGGAAAGTCCCTGGAGGAAGGGGAGTCTGCATGCATGCCCATACCAGCCATGGAACTTCCCTGCTCCCCGTGTCTGTGTCCTGCAGGCTTACCCCAGAAACACAAGGTGCTCGAGACTCGGTTTCACTGTGCATAGGACTGCTGTCCTCTGCAAGGCGGGCACTATCTCCCCAGACAATTTCTTCCCCCTGCCAGCGCTGCACGCAAAGATGTTTAGGCCCTGAGCATATATAACCTCCCTTGAAACCACTCGAGCTCCATGGGGAGAGCCAGGCACAGCCCTGCAGCTACTTCTACCCACAGTGGATCCGTGGGGTGGACACGGGCACCCCTCAGGGAGACCAGGAGAAGGAGAGACCGCACACCCAGACAGCAGCAGAGCCTGTCCAGCACCCAGCACACGAGGGCCTCCAGCAGCTCAGAAACCCTGAGCAAGTAGTCGCCTCACACCACAACAGCGGCCCCCAGCCGCCTGCCCACTTCTTCAGCGCCAGCCCCTGGTCAGCGAAGGTTGTCTGGGCCTGCCTCCACCCGCCACCAAGACCACCACAGCTGTGATGGTGCCCCGCCAGGCCAGACAGAGACAGAGGACCTGGAAGGGAAGGTACCCTGCCCCCCACTCTCCGTGCTCTTGCAAGGTTGCAGGGTGTTTCCTTGTATGCCCACCCAATCATCTGGCGGCTCCTTGACCAGAGGCAGATTGTGTAGCACACCCAGACGTTGGCCGGGATCCCAAATGATGATGAAGTCCTGCTAAGCTACATGATGGATTTGCAGGTCGGGCTAAGGAGCCCGAGTCTTCGGGAGGAGTCTGGTGTCCGGGTCAGGTTGAGGTAGCCCTGGGACCCGGGGGTGTCTCAGTGAGATAGTTGGGAAGGAGAAACTCATGCTTCAGCCCAGCTACTTGAAATGGTCCTTTAAGTACCTCCTCTATGTCCTTCTTGGCCAGGTAAGGGGAGGAACTCCACTGTCCCGGGTTCCAGGGGCAGGATAAAGTTTTCCTTTTATCACAATCTTTACTTCCACAATGAAGTGATCATTCAGGAGTATTGCATTGGCATCCTGGGTAAGGAGTGCCTCCCAGCATGGTAGGGGACCTGGTGTGTGGGAGGGTAGGTCTGGCATGAAACTTCCTGACTCCTCTCTCTCGAGGATACAGGATGTCTCATTCCGCTGCAGTCTAGTTGTTGTGGGATCGTGAAGGTCAAGCCTCCAGCTGCAGGCCGAGCACCAGAGCTTCTTCAGCTGGTTGGCTGACCATGACTGCCCACATTCTGGCAGGATTGCTGAGGCAGCCGCCGAGGTAGGGCATCATGGGAAAAGATCTTGCTGGTCATTCCTTGGGCTGTGGGGAATTGGCTTTGAGCCGTGACCTGAACTGACCTGTACCCACTTCTGCAGTCCCCGAGATCATCAGCCAGAGCCTGTAGCGCAATCCCCTGCAGTACTTCCCACGGGAGGGAGGCCATTAGAGAGTGAACAGAGAGGGGGCCAGGTGTGCAGTCTAGGGCCGGGGCCTGAGAGGCCTTTGATTCCTGGAGTTGTGCCCCACATGGAGAATCCAAGCCTCAGGGAGGTGACTGCAGTGAGCAATCCCAGGCCATCCATGGGCTGGCGGAGAAATGGCCGTCAAAGAACTGTAACGCCCACATTTTAGGAGTGGGGCACCTTAAGCCTCCTAAGAGGAGGAAGTGTCTAAGGTCAGTGGATGAGAAGCAAGGCTCAAGTGGCAGCTGTCTCATCATCCCTCACCGGCTGATGCCTGAGGCCGGCTACCACTTGGGGCTCAGTTTGGGCTCAACCAGGGCCCTCTCACCCTCCACGCAGATATCCTCCCAAGGCCCCTCTCTACGTCCTCCCTGATGGGCTGTCCCTGGCCCATCATTTTTTGTTACAATGATCCCAGGCTTCCCTGACATGCTTTCTGCCCTCTGCCATCATCACTCACACTGCCCTGCCCCGCCCTGCCCCACCAGACCAGAGAGGCCACTACACAGGGAATCTGGAGAACCACACTGGGCTCACAGGGGAGGAAATGTGAAGAGATTGCAAAATGGGTGAGCCCAAAATGGGTGTGTCCAGGGAGGGAACCTGGCTGGGAATTCAGGCCCACCTGAGTAGTGGTTTGGACACCCGGTGTTACTACTCATGATGAAGACCTGCTCTGTCACATCCCCGGATATTGATATGGAAGTTATTTTCTGAGAATAGTGAAACAATGAGTACAGTGAAATAGCGTTTGTTCAGATTTGTATAGAAGTACGGCAGATGCGTCCATTTTGATTACAATTCTTAGGTGAGACTTGAAGTGTTTATTGAGTTTTAAGATAGAGTTTGATAGTTCTGCCCTTGGCAAATTTTATGATCATGTTTGCACTGTAGAGACATAGAATCCAGAAATGTTTGGAGTGACTTTCAGCTTCTTTTAGAGTAATTACTTGTAAATTTTGAATTTTTTCCCTTATAGTTGTCTTTAGTTTATTATTTTAAATTTATATGCAAGGTGATACATTTGTTTTCTTATTTGCCTTTTGTGGAAACTTTTTTTTTTTTTTTTTTTTTTTTTCACACAGAGTCTCTCTCTGTCGCCCAGGCTGGAGTGCAGTGGTGCAATCTCAGCTCACTGCAAGCTCCGCCTCCCGGGTTCAAGCCATTCTCCTGCCTCAGCCTCCCAAGTAGCTGGGACTACAGGCGCCCGCTACCACGCCCGGCTAATTTTTTATATATATATATTTTTTAGTACAGATGGGGTTTCACCATGTTAGCCAGGATGGTCTCGATCTCCTGACCTCATGATCCACCCGCCTCGGCCTCCCAAAGTGCTGGGATTACAGGCGTGAGCCACCGCGCCCGGGCAGGGAACTTTGTTTTAAAGTACTTTTTTTTTTCTTTTCTGTTAGATATGTGAGTTTGACTATGAGTACAAAATTTTTATTTTCATTCGTTAGCTTTTTTTTTTGGGTTTCTGTGTGTGTTTTGAGGAGTATTGCTCTGTCACCCAGGCTGGAGTGAAGCTGCAGGATCTTGAACCAACCGCAACCTCCAGCTCCCAGCTTCAAGCGATTCCCCTGCCTCAGCCTTCTGAGGAGTTGGGATTACAGGTGCACGCCACCATGACCAGCTAATTTTTGTGTTTTTAGTCAAGACTGGGTTTCACCATATTTGCTAGGCTGGTCTCCAACTCCTGACATCAAGTGATCCACCCACTTTTGCCTGCCAAACTGCTGGGCTTACAGCATTAGCCACCATGCCTGGCCTCATTTATTTGTTTATTTATTTGAACACTTGTTCTGTTCTCTTCATGTACACACATTTTAGAGTGATTGAAAGAACGCAATGTATTTATTTACTCAATAGTAGAATCTTAAAAGTAATGTTTTCATTCAGTAAATACAGTATTGTGAATAGGTTAAACCCTGTATAGTATTGTCATTCTCTCTTTCATAAATTCTTCAAGAACTCTGATACCGTTTCTGCCCCCGCACCCCCGAGGAGAATGTGCAGATAGTTCCAAAAAATTGTGGAAGTGAGTGGGTATGAAAGTATAATTTGAAGGCCAGGCGGGGTGGCTCACCCCTGTAATCCCCACACTTTGGGAGGCCAAGGCTGCTGGATTACCAGTTGTCAGAAGTTCAAGACCAGCCTGGTCAACATGGTGAAACCCCATCTCTACTAAATACTCAAAAATTCGCTGGGCGTGGTGGCAGGTTCCTGTAATCCTAGCTATCTGGGAGGCTGAGGCAGGAGAATCGGTTGTACCCGGGAGGCGAAGGTTGCAGTGAGCCAAGATCACCCCACTGCACTCCAGCCTGGGTCACAGGAGCAAAACTTTGTCTCCACCACCCCAACCCCCCCAACAAAAAGCGTCAAATTTACTTAAACGTAATTATCTCAAAAGCCAGCACAATTTTAATATTATTGTAGTCATCAGTTTCAGACATTGTTTATCCTGGAGAAGTGATTACAGAAACTAGAAAAATCAAGGCCTGATGAGAATATTTAAATTAACCACACTCCAGAAGCTCGAAGCTGAAAAGCTAAGGTGTTTCTGATATAATAGCCCAAATTCTGCATTTCCTCTCTATTGGGCAGTGTAATATTGCACATATGGAAAAAATGCAGTGTTAAATAAAAAGTAATGGAATTAAGAGGAGTCATTGCTTAGTGAATTAAAACAACACACCAGTTGAGAAGAAAAGACAATGATAGAAAATATATTGTCTATTGATTAAATTCCGAATAATTTTCATTTTTGTCGATTAGCATTAAATAGTACCATTAACATAATATCATTTTGTAGATTGTCTTCTAACATGAAAGTGGTTTTTATTTTGTATATTTGGAAACCTGATCAAAGATTCTTTATACATTTTATTTTTTCCCAAATTTGCTACCTAATAGCTACCTAATGCTAGTTGCCTGAATACCTCTCACGAAGTAGTTCGTCTTTTCCTGTTCCTTTTGATATGAACTTGGTGTGTATTTTGTGGGCATCCTTACTAAATCTACAGGTGTTGAAGTTGTTCAGATCTCAGTCGTGGATTCTCTTGGGCTTTTCCAAGGCTCAAACACCCTTTCTATGCTGACCATTAAGAAATTCTCGACTTCAGGCCACGTCTTTGTTCTGACCTTCAGACTTGGCGTATCCAACTGCATGCCTTACATCTCCACACACCAAAACCAGACCTTCATTTCATCACCGAAACATGTTTCCTCCTATAGTATTCCACTATTTCAGAATTTCACAGCACCAAACACCCTGTATTTCAGGCTAGAAATGTAGAGGATGATCCTTGAGGCCCCCTTTTCTCAATGACTCTTCATCATTTACATCCAACTCTTCACAGCTTGTGTTTCCCCTTGAGAATTATATAGTCTTGGCAAATAAAGAGCGGCCCCTAAGTAACCTTCAATCGTGCAGTTTTTCTTTTTTTTTTTTTTTCGATTCACGCCACTTTCTCTACAGAACAGCGGAAGCTCTGCAATGTCGATGTTGGAGTAAGTACCATTCTCTGCCAGTATTACCACTTTATTTATTGATGAGGTAATTGTTCCTTAAAAATGCCCACACGAATCTATACACAATTAAATGCTGTCTTTGTTTTACAGAAAAGTGCAAGGCAAATAGAATCAATTGTTATTACATGATCTTTATAACTAAACACACAGGTACTAGATATTTTAGACCCCACTTCATACATCTGAAATTTGGCTCTCAAAATCATTAACTTCTCTTAAAGTCTAATTTCAGATTGCAAAACTACCTCCTTCCACAATATTGTGCTATCTCCCTTTAAGAACCAGCTGGGGAATCATTAGGAATAAAAAATCTAATTTTCTGCAACATCTCCTAGCTGAGCCAAAATCTCAATTTTCTGTGGAGATGTTGTTATGTGCAATTTTGCCAAAACTTTTACAACTTTAACCACAGCTATGCTTCAGGGGCCTACCTGTTCATCCAATACCTGCACACCTGCCTTAACATAGAAAAATTTGAAAGTTAATACCAGTATTAACTGTTATCCTCATAGACAATGACATCTGAAGACGCTTTCCAATCTTCCTTGAGCGTGTGATATTCAAAATGTCATTACAGTCTCCAGAATGCGAATGTAATCTTGGTAGCAGTGGATCATTTACAGAAGATAATTTTGCCACAGTGCTCAAATAGTTTTGTTAAATACTGCTGTTTTATAGCCATACATAGCATTGACTGACCAATGTTGTATAGCTAGAGAAATGATACTAAAGATAATGTTCAGAAATAGGTTACATATAGTTTGCTAAATTGCAAAGTAACAGGTTAATTACTACCGTGAACTGCTAGACAGTTGGAGTAGTATTTACCAAGAATGACAAAGAAGATAGGGCCATATGACTTGAGAAGGCTGCAGCTGGGAAAAGATAATATATTTATTCCTGACTCCTGGCTTGATATTCTTCGTGTGTGGCTTATTGTTTGTTTTTTGTTTGTTTGTTTTTTGTTTTTTTTTTTATTGTTGTTGTTGTTGTTGTTGTTCTGTTTTTGGTTTTTGTTGTCGTGGTTTTACTTTCTCTTACGCCGTCAGATCAGAGTTTCACAATCATCCTCAAATAATTACGTGGGTCATAAATAAAATATATACCCAGAAACTTCTAGCTATTTTCCTTCAAAATGCTATTTCAATCACTTGGAATGGGACCTGGAGAACCAGTAATTCTCACAAGTATGCTACGTGATTATTAGCAAAATGCCAATTGTGAAATATTTAGAAAACCATCCAGGAGCTAGGTAATCAACATTTAGTCTTTGGTTCTTACTGTAAGGGTAAAGGATTTTGTTGAAATGACTATTTAAATGCAAGTTTTATTAAAAAGATAGAAGTGAGCACTTCAGTGCTTTCTAATTAGTATCTTTAAAGTGTGTTTCGCTAAAGTGGCAAAATAATTTTTTTCATTTGAATTTAGCATTATGGCCACAAATGACTTCTGAGTTAGCTTTTGGAAAATCTTCAGATGATAAATTCTAAAGACTATCTTGGGTGTTTATAAAACCCCAGAACATCACTAAGAAAAATATAAATAAAAATACCAGCATCCCGAATAATCAAAATAACTCATACAAACGTACAAGAAAAAATATATACAATCTAGCCCAGTAGAAGAAAGCAGTACAGGTAGTTAATTAGATCCTTTTTAGAAAAGAGGAAAGTCAAGACCAACGAAACATGGCCAGATGCTTGAGCTCCATTAGTAATCCGTGGATATAAATCAAAACCACATTAGGTTCCAACTTTCGTTCATTAGCTTGTCAACTATTAAAATAATAAGTACTGAGTGTAGTCAAGAATGTAAGGAATGATAATTTTTCCCATCAATCCACAGGATTATCTAGTGATATTTATTGAAATTAGGGTGACTAAAACATTTATTGTTCCAATGGAAACTTTTTTAGGATAAAAGATACTAACATATGTGAAATCATTTATTATTTCATAGATTATTTCCTTATAGGCAAATTGTTTTTACTATGTCGATGGATCTATGAAATAGTTATCTTCCAACTATTTTTGAAAATGAAATCCCTTCGAAAATTTAAAACCACAATTACATATCTTGAAGCAAAGGAGAAAAATAACTTCTTTAAATTTATTGTTTAAATATTAGAAATACTAGGTAGAATAACAATTCTAGAACATATTTGTATGATTTAATCTGTTTCTTAACAATAAACATACATAGTTCTTTTCTGGAAAATGCATTTCTTTTAATTTTATATTGATTTTTAAATAAAGTCACTTGCAAGCTTTTCCAAAGTTGTGTCTTGTTGTCACCAATAAAACTTATCAGCAATGTTGAGCTTTTTAACTGAACATTAAAAATCATTTATCGCACATTGTTCAATGTTTTATTTCCGGCACGATAGAATTTCAACAGCTTTATTTTGTTTCCAATGATTGATTAAAAATTCAAACCGTTTTCTAATTTAATTTTCTGTTTGGAACATCTAAATGGCATGATTCAATTCTTTTGGAATTTCTTCTGTAGCTAATGGAGCTAACATACTAACAATTACTGATGCATATTTCTTAAGTGCAGAAAAATTAGAATGAAAGATGTACACAATTGATTTTTAAAAATAGCAATATGATATAAATAAAAAGCCAGGCATCTCAGAATTATCTGCTTAATTTTTCCAAATTCACACATTACACCTATGAAAATGTCATCTTCCGGCATAGTTTTCTTAAAGTTACTAAGTATTACCTTTGGAAATAGCAGCTGCTTTTTCCCCTCAGCCCTCTTTATTCTGGATTTCAGGATATCACTTTTAGCCTGTGGTCCCAACATGGACTGCAAGACTTCCTGATTACACCCTGTGTTTATTGGCACTCTTTAACCCAAAATTTGATTGAAAGGGAAACTGAGTAGTTTTTAATTAAATACCTACTTGCATTTTTAGGTCATTGCTGCTGAAACAGATTTTTTTAATAGTCATTAGCAAACAGCCCGGAAATAGGTAGTTGTAAGTATATAAGAGATGACAAGACCACTGTGGCCAGACGAATCAACTACTCTCTGTGTGCTAAGCTTCTATTTCCAGGACATAATTTACATATATCTAGCCTATTATTTCCTTCATTTTCCCCAGACCTACCATATGATGACCTGGGAGTGTCATGTAAGTGGACAACATAGCAAAAAAATAAATAAATAAAAATATGTCAAGTACTTCTCCCATCACCAGGCAAGATTGGAAGAAACTACTCATCCCCAGCCACTACTGACTCAGTGCATATCTATTTATTACCACTCAATCTGTGGCATGCTGCCCTTGAAAAAGTAGCAGTGTCTGTGTTTTGTGTGAACTGTGTCAGGAAAATAAAGTTGATTTTCCGATTTATCTCCCTGTTAAAGTCATCATTCCGTTAACGTTTTATTTTTCTGACATACTGATAGAGGCCTGACAATAGCTGTAATTATTACACAAAATGAACATTTAACACACACATGCTGGTTCTCATCACTGTAACTTATAATAATGCTTCATTAAAAATGAAAAATCTAAGACAAATCTGAGACATATGCTAAGCCGATTAGCATGGATCAACAATAGTAAGAAATTGGTAGTCCAGGGAGCTAATGAGAATGTTTTTCCCCCTCCAAGTTAAAACTGTACACACACTGCAGTCCAGCCATTCTTCTAGTATATTCATCAGGAACTCTCACACATGTGTACCCGGAGGCATAGGGAAGGTTTCTCATTGTAGCATTTCAATAAACACATCACGGAATAGGAGAATTCAGTAGACTGATAATTGCCATCAAGAATGGCAACTCTCATCAAGAATGTTAACAGAAAAAACATGCAAAATAATACACACCTTATTCACATAAACATTAAAAAGTTATAAAATACCAGTATTGTTTAGAAATAAATATATGAATAAATTAAAAATATGAAGGTAACACCAAGTTGATGTTAATGGTGCCTCGGGAAATGGAAGAAAGGAAACGAACCTGAGGGCATATATTCCAATTACAACCAGAGGTAATGTAAATAGAACATGGAATATCTTAATAGCTGTTATTTTTAAGTCGGTTAAATTGGTATTTTTTTATATTATTTTGTATTTGAACATTTTTTAAAATTTTACTCAAAAACAAAATAACGTGATAATGAACAATATACTGTTTACATTGGAATCACCTTGTTAAGCAATTGCTTTAAAATTTCCCTGTCCCCATTGCCACTTCCCAGGAATTAAGAAAAATAAAAATTAGACCATGTTGTGTTTTCGAAAGAAAAAGATTTTACGAGTATGAAATAAAATATATTACCAGCATATCACGTTTTTTGTCTCATTGTCCAGGTAAAATCATGTAGTAGGAGGAGAAGGACATAGGCAGAATTTCACATATCAGTAGAGGAAATAGTTGTATGTTTCTATGAAATATGTTCTTAAGACACGCTAGAGGCCAAGAAACATACGAAAAGTGCTCAACGTCACTGATCATCAGAGAAACCCATGTCAAAATCACAACAAGATACTGTCTCATACCTAGTCCGAATGACTATTTTTATTAAAAAGCCAAAATAATAAAAAGAAGAGTAATGTGGGCAAGATGCCAGGGCAAAAGGAACTCTTCTACACTGGTGGTGAGGATGTTCAGTCACTGTGGAAAGCAGTTTGGGAATTTCTGAAAGAGCTAACAATAGAACTACCATTCCACCCAGCAGTCCTATTACTTGGTATATGCTCAAAGGAAAAGGAAATTAAATCATTAAAGCTACCAAAAGACACATGAATTCTCATATTCATCACCATAGCGGAGACATGGAGTCAACATAGGAGCCCATCCATGGCGGATGGGATAAAGAAAATGTGGTACATATGAACGCTGGAATAGTCCACAGCCATAAAAAGAACAAAATCATGTCCTTTGCAGCAACATGGATGCTGCTGGAGGTCACTAACCTACACAAATTAATGAGGAAACAGAAAATCAAATATTGAATATTCGCACTAACGAATAGGACAATACTCACACTGCAAGAGGGAAAGGGTAAAGGTCACGCACTCCTCTAATTCACACTAAGTCAAGTAATTCAATCCAAGTCAAAATCAAAACCTAAACCAAATTGCCAACAAAGGCATGCCCATGCCGTGGGTATCAGGCCATGCTTCCACTTGGAGTAGGCAAGTTGCCAAGACCAGTCGTACCATGTTGCAGATGTCCGGACTCCAAGCGCCAGTTCCTTCCTAGCGTTCGGCCACTGCGTCGATCCTTTGTGGGGGCCTGCTGTGCACTGCTCTGCTGAGGCATTCCACTGGGGCAATTGCCTACCCAGGAGCACTCTCAGGATCCACGTCACTCAGGCTGGATGGAGTCCTCCACAAGGATGCTCCACAGGGCAGGCCTACGCCACGTAATGGGCTGCCTCAATCTTCTGCTAATCACCTTGCTTCCCAGTGAAGGAACTGAAAAATGTAGCAGGAGCAACATTGGACAATACCCTTCAGACACCGGCTTAAGGAAGGAAGTGGCTTTATTTGGATAGGAGCATCGGCAGACTTGCGTCTCAAAACCCGAGCTCCCTGAGAGAGAGATTCCTGCCCCTTTTACAGCTTACAAATCTAATGGGTCCAGGTGAAAGCATCACGACCAATTGAGCAAGCATTGGTATGTGGCTGGGCTGCATGTGTCAGTAATCAGGACAGAACAGAACCCAACAGAAAGCTTGACGATGCTTCCTCATACAATGTCTGGAATCTATAGATAACACAAGCAGTTAGGTCAGGGTTGATTTTTAAGTACCAGGCCTGGAGAGTGGAGCCAGCTGTCTGACTATGGATCTCATCTCTGCCTTTCTTTAGTTTTTACTTCCTCTTTCTTTCTCTGCGGTGTGAGTCAATAAGAGAGGTGGTCTCCTTCCTCACCACCTGAACACTGGGCCATGGTGTGGACTACTTGTGCAGTTAAGGAAATGCAGGGATGGAGTTGGAAGCACCTTCTGTGTCATCTGTCTTCATTTCTCTTCCAGCTAAAGTTGTGGGACCCAATCCACCCCTCACCAGATTGTATCCTCACCACTATCTGACCCTATTGCTGCTCACACTCCATGTCCCAGGATGAAATCCCGGGATTATGGAGTGCCCGCTCATGACTTGAAGCACCTGCTTGGCTGCAAACTGAATTTGAGGTAAATTCAAGGGGCCCTGTGGACAGGACTGCTAGTGTGGGTCCCTGGGTTGGCTGCACGACAATGAAACGCTGGGAGATGTTTGTTTCCTGTCGTGGCATGCTACTCTTCTTTCTAGAACAGTGGCTTTTGCTTTTTTTGCAGTCTTAGGTGATTTGGATGCCAGAGGGTTTTGGACCCCCTCCCAATTCACTGAGGATTCATTATCCACAGGAAAAAAGAAAAGAAAAAACATGGAACCCCGCAGCCCAAGCAGAGTCACACACATAGGCCACCAGAATGTTAGGACACCCAAAGCAATAAAGCCATGAAGTGTGTTAGCCACATTTCTTTAAGTAGACTCCATTTACAGGTGCACACATGCATACACACTCACGCACACACAAATGCCACACAAACACATGCAGCCATCCAAGCGTCACAACACTCTAACAGAAACACACATCCCGGCAGATCCTGAAGCTGTGTGGTTCTGCAGGAAGCCCCACCCGAGAGAGAGCAACCCCAGTGAACACGGGTGGGCTGTACCTAGAAATAACAGTGGGGCAAGTTACAAAAAGACTTAGCCCTACACCGTCCAGGCAGGACTGACAAACCCTGCAGATACTTTTGCATCCTTAGGGATTTTGCAGCTTTTTCTTGGGGCTCTGCTTGACTTTTTTTTTTTTTTTTTTTTTTTTTCTGGCTGGCTCAACTCTGCTGTCTCCTAGATTCATCAGACCATCCCATGGTTCCCACAGAAAAGACACGTGACAGTCCACCACCGATGAAACTCCTTGGAGTTCTCCTTCTCCACGCAGCCACAGGGACTTTTGGCCAAGCAATGTTGACATTCATTGTGATACCAGCCAGAGCTCACAATCAGGCATGTTGCCCTGAGCCATGCTCGTTCGCATTCATGAGGCAGGCTCACGTGCCTGGATATGGGAGCTGTCAGCCTACCTATACAGAGAAAAATAGTACAGGCAGAGACAGCCTGGTTTCAGGAAAAAGGCTGCCTGCAAAAACCCACTGCAAGACCCTAAGAGTCTCAACCTCAAAGCACCTTCATGCCATCTCCATGGTCAGGTCCCCCTGGAGGTGGATGCGCTTTGAGACCGTGAGGTGTTCCCTGGAAACTGCATTTCTCACTCTTTTCCCAGAAGGGGCTGCCTTCCAGAATCAGGTCCCTTGAAGATTGGAATATAGTCTGGTGTACTTTTGAGGGTTCTTTGGGTGATAGAATCATACCCGAAACCCCAGAGGCGGGTGTCAGCGAAAGATGGCCAGGCTCTTGACTTCACTGCCTCCCTTCATCCTAGGCCTTGCAGGAGCTCTCTAGGGAAGGTAGGGACCACAACAAAGGCAAGTCGAAGGTGCAGCAGTGTTCTCACATCTTGCACTGACCTCTCACGAGTGTAAATGAGGTTGAGACAGTGTCTCAGAGGCCATCTGTGGTGACAGCAAGCCTGAAAACTATGTCCAGTAGTTCCGTTGAGGGGCACTGTGGATTCCCGATGAAAGCAAGGAAAAATCCAAGGCTCAGCTGAGAGAATCAGCAGCCTTGTGGTGGAGTCAAAGCAATGTTCAATGATTCCTGTCAGAGGACCCAGTAGTCTCCTGCCAACTGCAAACAACCTCAAACCCCGCAGTGAGACAGGGACCTGAAACAGGGAGTGCAGCCAGCCTACCCAAAGTCCCTTTTGCCCTTTGAAACCCCTGGCTGCAAAACAATCTGTGGCAAGAGGCAGTCCCATCCAGCAACAGCCCAGTGAAAGAGCCCCTCCACAATGAGAAGGCCTTGCAGAGGCCCCATCCCATTCAGCATCAATCCATACCATTTCCATTTGTCTCTGGGTATGAAACCTCTGAAATCGAGAGTTTACCAGGATAGCCCAGACTTACACTCCAAACGATCCTTCAACGTTGGAGTACTCCCACCTGAACACCGAGCCATGGTGTGGACTGCTTGCGCAATTAATTGAATGTGGATATGGAGTCGGAAGCACCTCCTATGTCAACTGCCTTCATTTTTTTTTTTCTTTTGTGGGTGCTGTTCCATGATACCGTCCACCCCTAGCCGGATTTTATCCTCACCCCTATCTGATCTTATTGCTGCTGACACTCTATGTGCCAGGATGGAATCCCTAGATGATGGAGCAGTGCCCCCTCACAACTTGAAGCACCTGCTCAGCTGGGAAGAGAATTCTAGGTAAATTCAAGGGGCTCTGCAGACAGGACTGGCTAGTGACCCTCTCGGTCTTGGCCACAGGAAAAGGAAACACGGCGGGAGACGTCTACTCTTGTGTGAAGAGGAGTGGCTTTTATTGCAGGGGTAGGTGATTTGGACCCTGACGGTTCCCAGCCAGCCTCCCAATTCACTGAGGATTCTTTAACCACAAAAAAATAAGAACACAGAGCCACACAGCCCAGGCAGAGCCACTCCCAAAAGATTGGGAGACTCTGACAGAAGATGCACTACAGTGTGTTAGCCACATTCATTTAAGCAGACTCCACTAACACACACACACACACACACACACACGGCAAAGCCACACACATAAGCAGACATGCAACACTCACAACAGTCCCACAGCATCACACAGCCAGACAGCTTCTGAGGCTGCATGGTTCTGTAGAAAGCCCCACCATGGAGATAGCAGCCATGGTGTAGTCAGATGGTCTGTTCCTAGAAACCACATTGGGCCAAGTTTCTAAAGGACTCACTCCTACAATGCCTAGGCAGGCCTGAGGCATCCTGCAGATACACTTGCATCCTTAGGAATTTCACTGTTTATTCCTGGGGCTTTGCTTGACGTTTCTTCAGGCTGGCTCACGTCTGCCCTCTCCTAGGATCCTGGGACTATCCCGTGATCCCACAGAGTCCACCGCCTACGCACTCCACGGAGGTCACCTTCTCCACCAAGCCGCAGGGACTTGCCGCTAGGCAACGCTGGCATTCACTGGGACTCTAGACAGAGCTCACAGCTCAGGCCTGGCAGCCCGAGAAGAGCGCGTGTGCATTCGCGAGGCAGGTGGGGCGCCCAACTCTCACATCTGTGACCCTTCCTAAGCAGACGAAACTGGTACAAGCAGAGCCAGCCTGGTATCGGGAGAAAGTCTTTCTGTGATAACCCACTGCAGGACCCTGTAAGTCTCGACCTTAGGGCCCGGTCGGGCCATTTTTGTGGCCTGGTGTGGCTGGAGAAAGAGGAGTTTCGAGACTGTGAGGTGATGGCTGGACGCAGCACTCCTGACTCCATTGCCAAAAGAGGCTGTGGCAAGAATTGGTTCCTATGGGATGTGGTGTATACTGTAGTGAGTTGTTACGGGGGCTTTGATTGACAGAGTCAGGCCCGAGACCACAGAGGTATTGTCAGTGCATGTTGGCCGGGCCCTTAACCTCACTTCCTCCCTTCACTCTAAACCTTGCAAGGGCTCTCTGGGAAAGGCAGGGACCATGGCAAAGGAAAGTCCAAGGTGGATCAGTGTTCTCACACCTCAAAGTGGACGCTCACAGGTGCAGATGAGGTTGAGACAGTGTCTCGGAGACTATTTGCTGCCGTTGCAAGCCTGAAAAGGGTGTCCAGTAGTGTTGTTGAAAGTCACTGTGGACCCACCATGAGGGCAAAGAAAAATCAAAAGTCACCTGAGAGAATGAGCTGACTTGTGCTGGAGTCCTAGCGATGATCAAAGATTCCTGTCAGAGGACCCAAAGCCTCTTGCAAAGTGCCAAAAATGTCAGCCCCCACAAAGAGACCAGGACCCACACCTTGGAGTGCAGCCAGCCTACCTGACTTCCCTTTTGCTCCCTGAAATCCCTGGCAGCCAAGAGATCTGTGGAGAGGGGCAGTTGCATCCAGCCACTGTCCAGTGAAATACTTCCTCCACAATGAGAAAGGACATGCAGACACAATGAAACACAGCCTAGATTAGCATACAAAAGCCAGACATGCCTGCCTGCTTCTCATCCTACAGGAATCTTGCAGCCCTCCAACAGAAGTGGGAGAAAAAGAGTTTCCTTCATGGCCTCTGTAATGGGAATTTATGTTTTAAATGTATCAAAGCAGCCCAGTCATTAAAATGTGACAGTGTTTAGAAGGAAACATGCAATGAATTCCCATGACGGTCATCCTCTGTGAACTGGAAAACATTTCGTGTGTAAGACACTTAGCCAGACCCAGGAAAGCCTAGGCCGACAGGGAACGTGGAAGACAGGATAGGAAGAGGCAAGTGTGGAGGCCACATCCCACCCGGCATCAATGCATCCCACTCCCATTTGGCTATCGGAATGAAAGCCCTCAGATCAGGGGTTTGCCGGGATGTCCCCACTTTGCACTCCTAGTGTTTCCTGCACATTGGAGTACACTCGGATGAACACAGGGCCATGCTGCAGACGGCTGGTACAATTAAGGGAATGCAGGGATGCATTTGGTAGCACTGTCTGTCTCCTCTGTCTTCACCATTGTTTTGCAGGTGAAGTTGCAGGAGCCTATCTACCCCTCACCAGATTGTTTCCTCACCCCTATGTGAACTTAGGGGTTCACACTAGCTAACAGTGAACTTAGGGCTGCTCACACACTCTGTTTCAGAATGAAATCCCAAGACAATGGAGGAGTGTCCCCTGATGACGTTAAGCACCTGCATGGCTGGAAAACCGAATCGGAGGTAAATTCAAGGGATCCTGCGGACAAGGCTGCTAGTGCCCTCCCTGGGTTGGCCGCGGGACAGTGAAACACTGGGAGATGTCAATTCCTGGGTATGACGTGCCCCTCTTCTTTCCAGAAGACTATTTTTTTTTTTTTTTTTTTTTTTTTTTACAGGGGGAGGTAATTTGGACTCTGGCGGGTCTCAGCCAGACTCCCAGTTCGCTGTGGATTCATGATCCACAGAAAAATAAAGAACACGGAGACC
>NW_026652777.1:0-24418 GCF_009828535.3 Hylobates moloch
TATCTATCTATCTATCTATCTATCTATCTATCTATCTATCTATTTATTTATTTATTTATTTGGACTGTTGCCCTATCACACAGGCGGGAGTGCAATGGCATAAACTTGGCTCACTGCAGCTTTTGCCTCCCAGGTTCCCGTGATTCTCCTGCCTCAGCCTCCCGAGTAGCTGGGATTACAGGTGCACACCACCAAACCAGGCTAATTTTTCTGTATCGTTAGAAGAGACAGGGTTTCACCGTGTTAGGAGAGCCAGGGTTTCACCATGAAAATAAATATCATTTTCAGTGACTCGTCCTCCAGCAAAGAAAGATACATACGTGTCTGTGAAACAGTCGTTTTTATACCTTTCCAGAGTCACAGACTCTTTTCTGAAATTAAAGTTCTACATTTCTTAAATTGAAAATGCTTTATGGCAGGCCAATGTACAAACTCTCCCTATCAAAATTACAAAGCAATAGATTTGCACAGATGTTGGCACGTGTATACGCAAGAAAACAAATACTACAAAATCAATCTTAAGTACTGAGTTACTTTTTCCTGTTGGAAAGTTTTAAGTCCTTTGATAATACAACCGATATGAAGTTCTGGGCCCCAAAGTAGAAAACTCTAAAATATAATCCACATAAATGAGTTCTGCAGAAAAGCGGTTAAGTACAGGCAATCAGCATTCATAAACACAACTCAGTTTGAATTGTGTGTTACTTCAATGCAAACTTATTACAATTTTAAAACAAATTTTAGATATTACTTCAATCATTCTTATAATACACCTTTAGTACTTACAAATAATTTTGCTTTTTATCAATAAGTTAATTTTCTGTCCATAAAGGAAATAAAAAAATTGAGAAATTTCGATATCTTCAAACTTATTTTCTTTCAGTCCTATGGTTCCATCTTTATATTTTAAAACATTACCTAAGTGTCCTTCATGGGAGGGAAGCCACCCTCTTCTTCCTTCACTACTTCCTCTTGCAGATCTCAGACTTCCATAAGGGCTTCTGTTTCTTGAGGAAGCTGGTGGTCTCCACCTACCACCACTTTGAAAAGATGGTTTCTTGGCTTGTTCTACTTTTATTGCTTTTCCATCCAAACACTACAAGTATTAACGGTACTATCAGTTAACACTGGCACATTTAACGTAAGCACATTTTACAAACATTTTTACATCAACTGTAGTTCAACTTGAGGTATTCTCTCCAAAAGGAAATTATTTTACTCCTAAAATGAACACATCTTTCGCAATGCCAAATTTGAGACATTTACTGAGCACGTGCCTTCCATTAAGGGATCAAACACAAATTCTATTATTCAAATTCCTTGAAAACTCCTCCATTATTAAAAAAAAAAAAAACCTCAAACCTAAAAAAAGATTCGCCCATCACACATTCTATGGAAGAATGGGGCACATCTGTTTTTTACAATATATAATCCACTTCATCTTTGTATTCACATCACTCATTTAAAGTTTCACTGTCCCAACGAAACCTGTGTCCTTTTTAAACAATGAGCTTACTTTTTCAGAGTGATTAGTCACATTAGTCATTATAGGTTGTTTCTTGTTGGATTTGCTAACACTTACATAAAATGTCCCCATATGGTTTACAATTCTACATTTACTCTAAAAATGTTTCTGTAAATGTGATCCTTGTTTGATCTCATTAAAGTATTTTGCCTTACTCATTTCTTATATTGCCTTAGATGTGCCCCTAAAAAACAATTCATAATATGGTACTTCATGTAATTTCTCAGAAATGCTTAAATATCCTAATTAATTTCACAATAACATTTTTCACTGTAATCTTTTCTACAGGCCACAGCAATTTTTGAAAGCAGTTCAGCTAATAACGAGATTTAAAAGTTACATGGCTTTTGTTATTTGGAGGAAGGACTTAAATCCCTGACAAGACCTCTTGAAGCCACATCGCCAGTTGTTCCTACCTTGAAACTTCTTTCGTTATTTCTGGGCTCAAAATATTTTCCCCAGATTTGCCCATGGCTGCTTCCTTCCCCGTGTTCTCAAGTCAGCCAAAATTCCTTAACTGTTAATTCCACCTGAAAACTCTAAGAACCTCCTTTACTGGCTATCTTAACATTTATGTGCATACAACATTCATATTTAACACAATAAAATATGTGAGATGAAGTAATTTAGAAATAACATTGGCCGGGCGTGGTTGCTCACACCTGTAATCCCAACACTTTGGGAGGCTGAGGCAGGTGGATTATGAGGTGAAGAGATACAGCCCATCCTGGCCAACAGGGTGAAACCCTATCCCCACTCAAAGTATAAAAATTAGCTGGGCGTGGTGGCGCGCCTTCCTAGCCCCTGGTACTCAAGAGGCAGAGGCAGGAGAATCGCTTGAACCCGGGAGGCGGAGGTTGCAGTAAGCCAAGACGGCCCCACTCCAATCCAGCCTAGGGACACAGCGAGTCTCCATCTTAAAAAACAAACAAACGAACAAAAACTTTTCACAAATTATCTGCTGTTTTGCTTGAAAACTTGAGGGAAAAAATAAATTATCATAGATTTCTATACATAAGTCAAAATTATCTCCATACCTACCACAAAGCCATGAACCAAAAGCAACTTTCAGTTTCTACCACCGCTTAAAATATTAATTTATAAGAGTGAATAAAAATCTACTTTCTGCTATGTGCCAAGAAGTGTGCTAGATGTAACAGAAATAAAAGCAATTAGGAAGACTTAAATATGCAATATATACAATTTCACAGTCAATATACTAATATATAGTACAGTGAGTACAAAATACCTACAATATGCAATGAGGAAGAAAATATGAAATCTATATTGTTTTTGAAGCATCAATTATTATTTCTGAGACACACAAGGGGAAGGACAATTCTCAAGAAGTCCAAAAAACATTTTGGGGACAGCGTAAAGACTAACAGGAGCTAAAAACAGTTTGGGAAAATGTTACTTTTTCATTTTATTTACTTATTTATTTTTGAGACGGATTCTTGCTCTGCGGCCAGCCTGGAGTGCATCGGCGTGATCTCGGCTCACTGCAACCTCTGCCTCCCTGCCTCAGCCTACTGAGTAGCTGGAACTATAGGCACACACAACCAGATGTGGCTAATTTTCCTTTCTTTTGGATTTTAGT
The DNA here is from genome assembly GCF_009828535.3 of Hylobates moloch. Taxonomy (NCBI): domain Eukaryota; kingdom Metazoa; phylum Chordata; class Mammalia; order Primates; family Hylobatidae; genus Hylobates; species Hylobates moloch. Next base: position 3,126 of record NW_026652777.1, read on the forward strand.
AGAGACAGGGTTTCACCACGTTGGCCATTATGGTTTCGTTCTCCTGACCTTGTGACCTGCCCGTCTCGGCCGCCCAATGTGCTGGGATTACATGCAGGAGCCACCATGCCGGGCATGATGGGGATAATGTTATAAAGCAAAAAAGGCACTAAAGGGCACAGAAGGAAATGATCTTGACTACAATGTAAAGGAATTCAATAATTAGTATAGTTACATGAAAGTTTAAAGCTTTACTAAACACACAATCCCTAGATTTAAGACTCAACAGGACAAGAGACCATTGGTTGAATCAACACAAGTCCTCAAACACACTGGAGAAAGGAGTAATTAGGTATTCATGTTACATAGCTCACTCTGGTGACAGGAAAGAAATGTCCTTAGGAGAAAAAGCAAGGATGGGGCAAAAATGTCAGTTACTTCTTCTGTTATCTGACTTCAGTGTTCTCATATTATTTTCTATTTTCAACTACTTAACATTTCCTTAAATGTAAAGGTCTTATTTAAATATACTTTCTCAAGAATATATTTTCAGAAAATATATTCTTCAAGAAAGAAAGAATCTTTCCTTTTTGTGAGTCTGTCTAGATATCAATCTACAGTTTGTCTATGCTCTAAAAGTATTTCCAGGAATTGGAAGTACTTCAATTAACAGCATGTAATAAATATTGACTTATTACTTTCATTTACATGAGGGTTCCTTATAAGTTTTAAAGCTCTTCGAAACCTTTTAAAATCTATTTACACTCATATTGAAATACAAACATAGAAAAAGGTTACCATAAATCAATTTATATAATGTCAATTCCAATAGCCTTCCACCTACACTTGCAGGTATATGGCACAAAGAAGAGGATGGCTTCATATGACATGCTACTATCTTCAAAAGTTTAGTAATATTAAAAAGACCCAGAAATACTGTTAATTGAAGAACAGAGTAAGAATATTATTAATAAGGGACTCTTACCTTTCCATTCATATCTTTGGCAGCATTCTTAGCATCTGCAGGGTTCTCAAAAGTAATAAATGCAAAGCCTCTGCATTTGCTGGTTCGATCCTTTATCAAAAGAACTCAAATACATGAAAACATTTTACATTAATATAACGGACTCATCACGGTGCTAACCATCTGAGAGTTATTACATCAACACTAAAAAATAATTGCATTTCACATCACTATTATTGTTCTTAATACTGAGCCACCCCTATAGTCAGTCTATTTTATTCCAGTTTGCTCCTGAACTCCACAACACATTTACTTTTCCTCATTTTCCTTTGTACATAGTAGGTTATCCTTTCCATAGAACCTTAACCTGGTACTATGAGAATTTTCCAAATATCAAACAGATACTACAAAATAAGAGTTTAAAACAGATAAGGCATTTTAATGTAGGTATACAATGAACTTTGAAAAAAATATATCTTTTCAAAACATATGTGTATATATATATATATATATATATACACGTAACATACAGATTTTAAACATACATAATGAAATATACATATGAAAATACACACACACACACACACACACACACACACACACACACACACACGGTTTTAAGAGTTACCTTCTGATATGGGACCATGTTTCCCGAATACTGCTTTAAGCATTTTCTCATTGGTCTCTCTATTGAGGCCACCAATGAAAAGCTTGCCAGGACGATCTGCTTCTACCATTGTGCTGTAATGGTAAAAAAACTATCTATATTTAGGTAAAAATAAATAAGCGAAAAATATAAAATCTTATTACATACTGTGTTGAAAATCCAAGTAAAATTCCCTTCCCGAGGGTGACATATTTTCAGTATTTCTTACCTCAAATATGTAAAATTCGTAACACTCAGAGCAAAGGGGCACTAACTTCATGGACAACTGCTGCATTTTAGTATGTACCTGACAAAAACCTCATTTCTCAAAATTAGATAAGAAAAGCTATCATAATTTTCCTAAGTTGCAATATGAAGAATACCCCCATTTAAATAATTTTATTTGAAAACTATCTATTTATGAGCTACCGTGTGATGTTTTGCAATATCTTCTTTCTTGAGATGTATATCTCCTGTCGCCAAAGTGCGCTGTTCACCACAGCCTCCTCTACCCAGCCTCAACTGATCTTCCCACATCTCAGCTTCCCAAGTGGCTAGTATTACAGGGGCTTTCTACCACAGCCGTGCAACTTTTTCTCTTTTTAAAAATAAACAAGGGTTTCCCCATATTGCCCAAGCGAGTCTCCAAATCTTGGGCTCAAGTGTTCTACCGGCTTGGGAGTACCAAACTGATGGGATTTCAGGGCTGAATCACCACCCTCAGCATGACATTTGGATAAAAGATTAAATCAAGCTACTTAAAATCTCCTAGGGAGAGAATATTTTAAATATTTTTACAATCTTTTAGTGAGTTGAAATATACAATAGGTCAAAGATCCTCAAACCCTAGTCTTCCACCCGTACCTTTCTGTGGCTTGAATGTGATGCCGGAGGATGACATGTAATACCTGTCTTCTGGAGAATGTAACTTACGCCTGAGGATGACCTGAGGTGGGTACAGTTTTATCCGGAAACCATCCTCCCTACTCCCTCGCTGCCCCTCCCTGTCCCCGTGGCAGCCCCACTGCCCCACCTGTCCTCTGTCACATTGCTCCTACCGGAAGACCCGCCCCACCACGTGCCCCTCGGGGACCTGCCGCCAGCCCCCACTCCCAAACGTGTCCACCTCCCCGCCTCCTTCCCCTGCGCAACCCTTGTCTGAGGAAAAATTGTCTTCCACTAAACCAGTCCCTGATGCGAAAATAGCAATGAAAGAGTCCATTATGTTACCCAGGCTGGTCTCAAACTCCTGACCTCAAGCCATCCTCCGACCTCCACTTCCCAAAATGCTAGGATTACAGGAGTAAGTCAGTGTGCCAGGTTAACAGAATAACTTAAGCGCATCAATTTTGTTCCCGTTTTAGGCTACCTAACTCCATTTATCTCGATTACACCCACTTATTCGGTTTAAATTATTTACGGTGCCAAAGATACATGAAACATGTTTCAAATACTGCCATACAACGAAGGAGACAATTAAAGGCTAAACTGAGATTATTTATGGCCCCATAGTTCTACATACACTAAAGTTACACAATTTATGTCAAAATTTGATAATTTCTCCCAAGCACATCAGACACGTGACATGTGCTAACTAAAAGTGTAACTTTTTAATCGCAGTGGTTAAGTCTATTGCCTGTATTTTGAATTATGACCACATTCACAGAGAAAACCCGCTTTAACAAAAAGTGCACGTGAAAACAATGGCGCCTTAGCACCATCTCCCACAACTAGTCGGACATATTAGGTAGTTAAAGGTAGAATCCTCAAGAAAAATCAATGAGTGGAACGAAAATGAGTTTCTTAATAGCGCTAAGGAGTTCTCCCCCCACTGTCTCCTCCCGTATTTCAACACCCACACATAGCAAACCCCTCCGCTTGTATAGGCAAAATCCCAAACCTTCGCTTTCTATTCTTGCCGAGAGACCGAGCTGTCCAGAGCAACAGCAAATACGGCGCTTTTCAGTAGGACAAAGAGCCTGAGGTTCGCCTGGCCCTCAGGTCGTACGGATCCGGCATCGGAGCACCACAGGGCCAACTGCACGAAGGACGCCAGGAGCTAACCTGCGAGGGAAGGACGCCAGAAGACGTGCCCGGAAATCCCGCCTACCTCCAGCGGCCAATCATTGCGAAGGCGGTGGGCGTCGGCCAATTGTTGCGAAGGCTGCCTGCGTGTCCTGAAGCGCCCCGCCCCTGGCTGGCCTGCGGCTCCATCCTCTCGCGGTAGCTCTTCTGAGATGCCGCTTGTGCCTCGTGCCAGGTGGCGGTGGATTAAGGCACGCAGGAGACGGGAGCCCTTTGGAATTGTGGTCCTCCTGAGTGTGGCGAGACATTAAACCACAGGGAACACATGAAACATCTCACTTCATTAGGCAGGATAGGCTGATGGTACTGAATATTGCCGAAACAGAGGGGAGAGAGAGGGACCAGCGCTGCCCGCTGGGGCGAGGGCAGCGGCGGTGGCTTTGGGGGATTGGGGCAGGGCGGGTGCGTGGGACTAAAGTCGACTGGTACACTGCTGGGGTGGAATTCGTCTGCACCAGAAGCTGAAACCCTGCAAGAATTCTCTCTCTCAGGTCTAGGCAAATACAGACTGAGTTTCATGGTTCCTCCCTGAGGATGCTGTACTCACAGGGGCATTCCAAAGGACTTCTCATCCTGTGCCCTGGGAACACGGGAGGCCAACTGCCGTAGTCGCCAATCCAGTGACGCGTGTGCACTGCCTTGCTGGCGCAGAGGCTCTCGCAAGTACAGCGGTGGCCGTGGTGCCTGCTAGCGGGGCTCTGGAAGCCGGGGCCTTGGCCTCCGACTCCAGGGCTACTGTGCGCAGCTAACCCTGCTGGGTATCTGAGCCCCATTCTGAGTGTGGCGGGCTAAGGGCCCTGTGGGGCTCCCCCGGAACCCTGTTCCACATAGGCGTGGGGCGTGCTTCTCAGCACGGCAAGGCCCGCAGGCCTCTCCGGGAGTCGTCTCCAGAGTCGAGGGGCCCCGGGGGGCGTGGGGTGGGTGGCACAGGCTTTGCTCTGTGGGAGCCTCAAGGAGGGCACCATGTTAAGGCTGGAGGCTGTGCAGGAGAGGTCGGCCTGTGCCCAGAGCAGGGAGGCAACCCCTGGGGGAAGAGGCATGCTAGTGGGGGATGACATCACTGCAGAGGTGGAGGTGGTGGCCAAGGAGGAGGCCAATGTGGAGCCGCAGCAGGAGGACCCGCAGGCACAGCCTGGCCCTGGCCCCAGTACGCCCCGGCCAGCGACAGACTCGCTGGACGTCCTTCACTTGGAGCTGGGCTACGTGAATGTCCCAGGCCGCAGGGCATCCCCGGCTTCCGGGCCAGAGCCATATCCTTGCAGCTGCCAATTCGGGATGGCTGGCAGCAGGGGATGGGCGCCGAGCTCCCGGGAGCGGGGTTGGGGGAAACAGGGTGGTAGGCACCGGGGGTCAGCCAGGATTCAGGGCATGGGGGACACCGAGGGGAATCGAGAACAGGCTCATGCAGGTACGAGGGCAGCTTAATTGCATGTGCCCTGAGGGCACGTGGTAGGGCCAGGAAGCCAAGCACAGCACTCACGAGGGAGAATGGCAGCGCCAAGGACCCTTCATCAGCGCAGGAAGTTGAAGGATACGTTTCACTGGGAAAGTCCCTGGAGGAAGGGGAGTCTGCATGCATGCCCATACCAGCCATGGAACTTCCCTGCTCCCCGTGTCTGTGTCCTGCAGGCTTACCCCAGAAACACAAGGTGCTCGAGACTCGGTTTCACTGTGCATAGGACTGCTGTCCTCTGCAAGGCGGGCACTATCTCCCCAGACAATTTCTTCCCCCTGCCAGCGCTGCACGCAAAGATGTTTAGGCCCTGAGCATATATAACCTCCCTTGAAACCACTCGAGCTCCATGGGGAGAGCCAGGCACAGCCCTGCAGCTACTTCTACCCACAGTGGATCCGTGGGGTGGACACGGGCACCCCTCAGGGAGACCAGGAGAAGGAGAGACCGCACACCCAGACAGCAGCAGAGCCTGTCCAGCACCCAGCACACGAGGGCCTCCAGCAGCTCAGAAACCCTGAGCAAGTAGTCGCCTCACACCACAACAGCGGCCCCCAGCCGCCTGCCCACTTCTTCAGCGCCAGCCCCTGGTCAGCGAAGGTTGTCTGGGCCTGCCTCCACCCGCCACCAAGACCACCACAGCTGTGATGGTGCCCCGCCAGGCCAGACAGAGACAGAGGACCTGGAAGGGAAGGTACCCTGCCCCCCACTCTCCGTGCTCTTGCAAGGTTGCAGGGTGTTTCCTTGTATGCCCACCCAATCATCTGGCGGCTCCTTGACCAGAGGCAGATTGTGTAGCACACCCAGACGTTGGCCGGGATCCCAAATGATGATGAAGTCCTGCTAAGCTACATGATGGATTTGCAGGTCGGGCTAAGGAGCCCGAGTCTTCGGGAGGAGTCTGGTGTCCGGGTCAGGTTGAGGTAGCCCTGGGACCCGGGGGTGTCTCAGTGAGATAGTTGGGAAGGAGAAACTCATGCTTCAGCCCAGCTACTTGAAATGGTCCTTTAAGTACCTCCTCTATGTCCTTCTTGGCCAGGTAAGGGGAGGAACTCCACTGTCCCGGGTTCCAGGGGCAGGATAAAGTTTTCCTTTTATCACAATCTTTACTTCCACAATGAAGTGATCATTCAGGAGTATTGCATTGGCATCCTGGGTAAGGAGTGCCTCCCAGCATGGTAGGGGACCTGGTGTGTGGGAGGGTAGGTCTGGCATGAAACTTCCTGACTCCTCTCTCTCGAGGATACAGGATGTCTCATTCCGCTGCAGTCTAGTTGTTGTGGGATCGTGAAGGTCAAGCCTCCAGCTGCAGGCCGAGCACCAGAGCTTCTTCAGCTGGTTGGCTGACCATGACTGCCCACATTCTGGCAGGATTGCTGAGGCAGCCGCCGAGGTAGGGCATCATGGGAAAAGATCTTGCTGGTCATTCCTTGGGCTGTGGGGAATTGGCTTTGAGCCGTGACCTGAACTGACCTGTACCCACTTCTGCAGTCCCCGAGATCATCAGCCAGAGCCTGTAGCGCAATCCCCTGCAGTACTTCCCACGGGAGGGAGGCCATTAGAGAGTGAACAGAGAGGGGGCCAGGTGTGCAGTCTAGGGCCGGGGCCTGAGAGGCCTTTGATTCCTGGAGTTGTGCCCCACATGGAGAATCCAAGCCTCAGGGAGGTGACTGCAGTGAGCAATCCCAGGCCATCCATGGGCTGGCGGAGAAATGGCCGTCAAAGAACTGTAACGCCCACATTTTAGGAGTGGGGCACCTTAAGCCTCCTAAGAGGAGGAAGTGTCTAAGGTCAGTGGATGAGAAGCAAGGCTCAAGTGGCAGCTGTCTCATCATCCCTCACCGGCTGATGCCTGAGGCCGGCTACCACTTGGGGCTCAGTTTGGGCTCAACCAGGGCCCTCTCACCCTCCACGCAGATATCCTCCCAAGGCCCCTCTCTACGTCCTCCCTGATGGGCTGTCCCTGGCCCATCATTTTTTGTTACAATGATCCCAGGCTTCCCTGACATGCTTTCTGCCCTCTGCCATCATCACTCACACTGCCCTGCCCCGCCCTGCCCCACCAGACCAGAGAGGCCACTACACAGGGAATCTGGAGAACCACACTGGGCTCACAGGGGAGGAAATGTGAAGAGATTGCAAAATGGGTGAGCCCAAAATGGGTGTGTCCAGGGAGGGAACCTGGCTGGGAATTCAGGCCCACCTGAGTAGTGGTTTGGACACCCGGTGTTACTACTCATGATGAAGACCTGCTCTGTCACATCCCCGGATATTGATATGGAAGTTATTTTCTGAGAATAGTGAAACAATGAGTACAGTGAAATAGCGTTTGTTCAGATTTGTATAGAAGTACGGCAGATGCGTCCATTTTGATTACAATTCTTAGGTGAGACTTGAAGTGTTTATTGAGTTTTAAGATAGAGTTTGATAGTTCTGCCCTTGGCAAATTTTATGATCATGTTTGCACTGTAGAGACATAGAATCCAGAAATGTTTGGAGTGACTTTCAGCTTCTTTTAGAGTAATTACTTGTAAATTTTGAATTTTTTCCCTTATAGTTGTCTTTAGTTTATTATTTTAAATTTATATGCAAGGTGATACATTTGTTTTCTTATTTGCCTTTTGTGGAAACTTTTTTTTTTTTTTTTTTTTTTTTTCACACAGAGTCTCTCTCTGTCGCCCAGGCTGGAGTGCAGTGGTGCAATCTCAGCTCACTGCAAGCTCCGCCTCCCGGGTTCAAGCCATTCTCCTGCCTCAGCCTCCCAAGTAGCTGGGACTACAGGCGCCCGCTACCACGCCCGGCTAATTTTTTATATATATATATTTTTTAGTACAGATGGGGTTTCACCATGTTAGCCAGGATGGTCTCGATCTCCTGACCTCATGATCCACCCGCCTCGGCCTCCCAAAGTGCTGGGATTACAGGCGTGAGCCACCGCGCCCGGGCAGGGAACTTTGTTTTAAAGTACTTTTTTTTTTCTTTTCTGTTAGATATGTGAGTTTGACTATGAGTACAAAATTTTTATTTTCATTCGTTAGCTTTTTTTTTTGGGTTTCTGTGTGTGTTTTGAGGAGTATTGCTCTGTCACCCAGGCTGGAGTGAAGCTGCAGGATCTTGAACCAACCGCAACCTCCAGCTCCCAGCTTCAAGCGATTCCCCTGCCTCAGCCTTCTGAGGAGTTGGGATTACAGGTGCACGCCACCATGACCAGCTAATTTTTGTGTTTTTAGTCAAGACTGGGTTTCACCATATTTGCTAGGCTGGTCTCCAACTCCTGACATCAAGTGATCCACCCACTTTTGCCTGCCAAACTGCTGGGCTTACAGCATTAGCCACCATGCCTGGCCTCATTTATTTGTTTATTTATTTGAACACTTGTTCTGTTCTCTTCATGTACACACATTTTAGAGTGATTGAAAGAACGCAATGTATTTATTTACTCAATAGTAGAATCTTAAAAGTAATGTTTTCATTCAGTAAATACAGTATTGTGAATAGGTTAAACCCTGTATAGTATTGTCATTCTCTCTTTCATAAATTCTTCAAGAACTCTGATACCGTTTCTGCCCCCGCACCCCCGAGGAGAATGTGCAGATAGTTCCAAAAAATTGTGGAAGTGAGTGGGTATGAAAGTATAATTTGAAGGCCAGGCGGGGTGGCTCACCCCTGTAATCCCCACACTTTGGGAGGCCAAGGCTGCTGGATTACCAGTTGTCAGAAGTTCAAGACCAGCCTGGTCAACATGGTGAAACCCCATCTCTACTAAATACTCAAAAATTCGCTGGGCGTGGTGGCAGGTTCCTGTAATCCTAGCTATCTGGGAGGCTGAGGCAGGAGAATCGGTTGTACCCGGGAGGCGAAGGTTGCAGTGAGCCAAGATCACCCCACTGCACTCCAGCCTGGGTCACAGGAGCAAAACTTTGTCTCCACCACCCCAACCCCCCCAACAAAAAGCGTCAAATTTACTTAAACGTAATTATCTCAAAAGCCAGCACAATTTTAATATTATTGTAGTCATCAGTTTCAGACATTGTTTATCCTGGAGAAGTGATTACAGAAACTAGAAAAATCAAGGCCTGATGAGAATATTTAAATTAACCACACTCCAGAAGCTCGAAGCTGAAAAGCTAAGGTGTTTCTGATATAATAGCCCAAATTCTGCATTTCCTCTCTATTGGGCAGTGTAATATTGCACATATGGAAAAAATGCAGTGTTAAATAAAAAGTAATGGAATTAAGAGGAGTCATTGCTTAGTGAATTAAAACAACACACCAGTTGAGAAGAAAAGACAATGATAGAAAATATATTGTCTATTGATTAAATTCCGAATAATTTTCATTTTTGTCGATTAGCATTAAATAGTACCATTAACATAATATCATTTTGTAGATTGTCTTCTAACATGAAAGTGGTTTTTATTTTGTATATTTGGAAACCTGATCAAAGATTCTTTATACATTTTATTTTTTCCCAAATTTGCTACCTAATAGCTACCTAATGCTAGTTGCCTGAATACCTCTCACGAAGTAGTTCGTCTTTTCCTGTTCCTTTTGATATGAACTTGGTGTGTATTTTGTGGGCATCCTTACTAAATCTACAGGTGTTGAAGTTGTTCAGATCTCAGTCGTGGATTCTCTTGGGCTTTTCCAAGGCTCAAACACCCTTTCTATGCTGACCATTAAGAAATTCTCGACTTCAGGCCACGTCTTTGTTCTGACCTTCAGACTTGGCGTATCCAACTGCATGCCTTACATCTCCACACACCAAAACCAGACCTTCATTTCATCACCGAAACATGTTTCCTCCTATAGTATTCCACTATTTCAGAATTTCACAGCACCAAACACCCTGTATTTCAGGCTAGAAATGTAGAGGATGATCCTTGAGGCCCCCTTTTCTCAATGACTCTTCATCATTTACATCCAACTCTTCACAGCTTGTGTTTCCCCTTGAGAATTATATAGTCTTGGCAAATAAAGAGCGGCCCCTAAGTAACCTTCAATCGTGCAGTTTTTCTTTTTTTTTTTTTTCGATTCACGCCACTTTCTCTACAGAACAGCGGAAGCTCTGCAATGTCGATGTTGGAGTAAGTACCATTCTCTGCCAGTATTACCACTTTATTTATTGATGAGGTAATTGTTCCTTAAAAATGCCCACACGAATCTATACACAATTAAATGCTGTCTTTGTTTTACAGAAAAGTGCAAGGCAAATAGAATCAATTGTTATTACATGATCTTTATAACTAAACACACAGGTACTAGATATTTTAGACCCCACTTCATACATCTGAAATTTGGCTCTCAAAATCATTAACTTCTCTTAAAGTCTAATTTCAGATTGCAAAACTACCTCCTTCCACAATATTGTGCTATCTCCCTTTAAGAACCAGCTGGGGAATCATTAGGAATAAAAAATCTAATTTTCTGCAACATCTCCTAGCTGAGCCAAAATCTCAATTTTCTGTGGAGATGTTGTTATGTGCAATTTTGCCAAAACTTTTACAACTTTAACCACAGCTATGCTTCAGGGGCCTACCTGTTCATCCAATACCTGCACACCTGCCTTAACATAGAAAAATTTGAAAGTTAATACCAGTATTAACTGTTATCCTCATAGACAATGACATCTGAAGACGCTTTCCAATCTTCCTTGAGCGTGTGATATTCAAAATGTCATTACAGTCTCCAGAATGCGAATGTAATCTTGGTAGCAGTGGATCATTTACAGAAGATAATTTTGCCACAGTGCTCAAATAGTTTTGTTAAATACTGCTGTTTTATAGCCATACATAGCATTGACTGACCAATGTTGTATAGCTAGAGAAATGATACTAAAGATAATGTTCAGAAATAGGTTACATATAGTTTGCTAAATTGCAAAGTAACAGGTTAATTACTACCGTGAACTGCTAGACAGTTGGAGTAGTATTTACCAAGAATGACAAAGAAGATAGGGCCATATGACTTGAGAAGGCTGCAGCTGGGAAAAGATAATATATTTATTCCTGACTCCTGGCTTGATATTCTTCGTGTGTGGCTTATTGTTTGTTTTTTGTTTGTTTGTTTTTTGTTTTTTTTTTTATTGTTGTTGTTGTTGTTGTTGTTCTGTTTTTGGTTTTTGTTGTCGTGGTTTTACTTTCTCTTACGCCGTCAGATCAGAGTTTCACAATCATCCTCAAATAATTACGTGGGTCATAAATAAAATATATACCCAGAAACTTCTAGCTATTTTCCTTCAAAATGCTATTTCAATCACTTGGAATGGGACCTGGAGAACCAGTAATTCTCACAAGTATGCTACGTGATTATTAGCAAAATGCCAATTGTGAAATATTTAGAAAACCATCCAGGAGCTAGGTAATCAACATTTAGTCTTTGGTTCTTACTGTAAGGGTAAAGGATTTTGTTGAAATGACTATTTAAATGCAAGTTTTATTAAAAAGATAGAAGTGAGCACTTCAGTGCTTTCTAATTAGTATCTTTAAAGTGTGTTTCGCTAAAGTGGCAAAATAATTTTTTTCATTTGAATTTAGCATTATGGCCACAAATGACTTCTGAGTTAGCTTTTGGAAAATCTTCAGATGATAAATTCTAAAGACTATCTTGGGTGTTTATAAAACCCCAGAACATCACTAAGAAAAATATAAATAAAAATACCAGCATCCCGAATAATCAAAATAACTCATACAAACGTACAAGAAAAAATATATACAATCTAGCCCAGTAGAAGAAAGCAGTACAGGTAGTTAATTAGATCCTTTTTAGAAAAGAGGAAAGTCAAGACCAACGAAACATGGCCAGATGCTTGAGCTCCATTAGTAATCCGTGGATATAAATCAAAACCACATTAGGTTCCAACTTTCGTTCATTAGCTTGTCAACTATTAAAATAATAAGTACTGAGTGTAGTCAAGAATGTAAGGAATGATAATTTTTCCCATCAATCCACAGGATTATCTAGTGATATTTATTGAAATTAGGGTGACTAAAACATTTATTGTTCCAATGGAAACTTTTTTAGGATAAAAGATACTAACATATGTGAAATCATTTATTATTTCATAGATTATTTCCTTATAGGCAAATTGTTTTTACTATGTCGATGGATCTATGAAATAGTTATCTTCCAACTATTTTTGAAAATGAAATCCCTTCGAAAATTTAAAACCACAATTACATATCTTGAAGCAAAGGAGAAAAATAACTTCTTTAAATTTATTGTTTAAATATTAGAAATACTAGGTAGAATAACAATTCTAGAACATATTTGTATGATTTAATCTGTTTCTTAACAATAAACATACATAGTTCTTTTCTGGAAAATGCATTTCTTTTAATTTTATATTGATTTTTAAATAAAGTCACTTGCAAGCTTTTCCAAAGTTGTGTCTTGTTGTCACCAATAAAACTTATCAGCAATGTTGAGCTTTTTAACTGAACATTAAAAATCATTTATCGCACATTGTTCAATGTTTTATTTCCGGCACGATAGAATTTCAACAGCTTTATTTTGTTTCCAATGATTGATTAAAAATTCAAACCGTTTTCTAATTTAATTTTCTGTTTGGAACATCTAAATGGCATGATTCAATTCTTTTGGAATTTCTTCTGTAGCTAATGGAGCTAACATACTAACAATTACTGATGCATATTTCTTAAGTGCAGAAAAATTAGAATGAAAGATGTACACAATTGATTTTTAAAAATAGCAATATGATATAAATAAAAAGCCAGGCATCTCAGAATTATCTGCTTAATTTTTCCAAATTCACACATTACACCTATGAAAATGTCATCTTCCGGCATAGTTTTCTTAAAGTTACTAAGTATTACCTTTGGAAATAGCAGCTGCTTTTTCCCCTCAGCCCTCTTTATTCTGGATTTCAGGATATCACTTTTAGCCTGTGGTCCCAACATGGACTGCAAGACTTCCTGATTACACCCTGTGTTTATTGGCACTCTTTAACCCAAAATTTGATTGAAAGGGAAACTGAGTAGTTTTTAATTAAATACCTACTTGCATTTTTAGGTCATTGCTGCTGAAACAGATTTTTTTAATAGTCATTAGCAAACAGCCCGGAAATAGGTAGTTGTAAGTATATAAGAGATGACAAGACCACTGTGGCCAGACGAATCAACTACTCTCTGTGTGCTAAGCTTCTATTTCCAGGACATAATTTACATATATCTAGCCTATTATTTCCTTCATTTTCCCCAGACCTACCATATGATGACCTGGGAGTGTCATGTAAGTGGACAACATAGCAAAAAAATAAATAAATAAAAATATGTCAAGTACTTCTCCCATCACCAGGCAAGATTGGAAGAAACTACTCATCCCCAGCCACTACTGACTCAGTGCATATCTATTTATTACCACTCAATCTGTGGCATGCTGCCCTTGAAAAAGTAGCAGTGTCTGTGTTTTGTGTGAACTGTGTCAGGAAAATAAAGTTGATTTTCCGATTTATCTCCCTGTTAAAGTCATCATTCCGTTAACGTTTTATTTTTCTGACATACTGATAGAGGCCTGACAATAGCTGTAATTATTACACAAAATGAACATTTAACACACACATGCTGGTTCTCATCACTGTAACTTATAATAATGCTTCATTAAAAATGAAAAATCTAAGACAAATCTGAGACATATGCTAAGCCGATTAGCATGGATCAACAATAGTAAGAAATTGGTAGTCCAGGGAGCTAATGAGAATGTTTTTCCCCCTCCAAGTTAAAACTGTACACACACTGCAGTCCAGCCATTCTTCTAGTATATTCATCAGGAACTCTCACACATGTGTACCCGGAGGCATAGGGAAGGTTTCTCATTGTAGCATTTCAATAAACACATCACGGAATAGGAGAATTCAGTAGACTGATAATTGCCATCAAGAATGGCAACTCTCATCAAGAATGTTAACAGAAAAAACATGCAAAATAATACACACCTTATTCACATAAACATTAAAAAGTTATAAAATACCAGTATTGTTTAGAAATAAATATATGAATAAATTAAAAATATGAAGGTAACACCAAGTTGATGTTAATGGTGCCTCGGGAAATGGAAGAAAGGAAACGAACCTGAGGGCATATATTCCAATTACAACCAGAGGTAATGTAAATAGAACATGGAATATCTTAATAGCTGTTATTTTTAAGTCGGTTAAATTGGTATTTTTTTATATTATTTTGTATTTGAACATTTTTTAAAATTTTACTCAAAAACAAAATAACGTGATAATGAACAATATACTGTTTACATTGGAATCACCTTGTTAAGCAATTGCTTTAAAATTTCCCTGTCCCCATTGCCACTTCCCAGGAATTAAGAAAAATAAAAATTAGACCATGTTGTGTTTTCGAAAGAAAAAGATTTTACGAGTATGAAATAAAATATATTACCAGCATATCACGTTTTTTGTCTCATTGTCCAGGTAAAATCATGTAGTAGGAGGAGAAGGACATAGGCAGAATTTCACATATCAGTAGAGGAAATAGTTGTATGTTTCTATGAAATATGTTCTTAAGACACGCTAGAGGCCAAGAAACATACGAAAAGTGCTCAACGTCACTGATCATCAGAGAAACCCATGTCAAAATCACAACAAGATACTGTCTCATACCTAGTCCGAATGACTATTTTTATTAAAAAGCCAAAATAATAAAAAGAAGAGTAATGTGGGCAAGATGCCAGGGCAAAAGGAACTCTTCTACACTGGTGGTGAGGATGTTCAGTCACTGTGGAAAGCAGTTTGGGAATTTCTGAAAGAGCTAACAATAGAACTACCATTCCACCCAGCAGTCCTATTACTTGGTATATGCTCAAAGGAAAAGGAAATTAAATCATTAAAGCTACCAAAAGACACATGAATTCTCATATTCATCACCATAGCGGAGACATGGAGTCAACATAGGAGCCCATCCATGGCGGATGGGATAAAGAAAATGTGGTACATATGAACGCTGGAATAGTCCACAGCCATAAAAAGAACAAAATCATGTCCTTTGCAGCAACATGGATGCTGCTGGAGGTCACTAACCTACACAAATTAATGAGGAAACAGAAAATCAAATATTGAATATTCGCACTAACGAATAGGACAATACTCACACTGCAAGAGGGAAAGGGTAAAGGTCACGCACTCCTCTAATTCACACTAAGTCAAGTAATTCAATCCAAGTCAAAATCAAAACCTAAACCAAATTGCCAACAAAGGCATGCCCATGCCGTGGGTATCAGGCCATGCTTCCACTTGGAGTAGGCAAGTTGCCAAGACCAGTCGTACCATGTTGCAGATGTCCGGACTCCAAGCGCCAGTTCCTTCCTAGCGTTCGGCCACTGCGTCGATCCTTTGTGGGGGCCTGCTGTGCACTGCTCTGCTGAGGCATTCCACTGGGGCAATTGCCTACCCAGGAGCACTCTCAGGATCCACGTCACTCAGGCTGGATGGAGTCCTCCACAAGGATGCTCCACAGGGCAGGCCTACGCCACGTAATGGGCTGCCTCAATCTTCTGCTAATCACCTTGCTTCCCAGTGAAGGAACTGAAAAATGTAGCAGGAGCAACATTGGACAATACCCTTCAGACACCGGCTTAAGGAAGGAAGTGGCTTTATTTGGATAGGAGCATCGGCAGACTTGCGTCTCAAAACCCGAGCTCCCTGAGAGAGAGATTCCTGCCCCTTTTACAGCTTACAAATCTAATGGGTCCAGGTGAAAGCATCACGACCAATTGAGCAAGCATTGGTATGTGGCTGGGCTGCATGTGTCAGTAATCAGGACAGAACAGAACCCAACAGAAAGCTTGACGATGCTTCCTCATACAATGTCTGGAATCTATAGATAACACAAGCAGTTAGGTCAGGGTTGATTTTTAAGTACCAGGCCTGGAGAGTGGAGCCAGCTGTCTGACTATGGATCTCATCTCTGCCTTTCTTTAGTTTTTACTTCCTCTTTCTTTCTCTGCGGTGTGAGTCAATAAGAGAGGTGGTCTCCTTCCTCACCACCTGAACACTGGGCCATGGTGTGGACTACTTGTGCAGTTAAGGAAATGCAGGGATGGAGTTGGAAGCACCTTCTGTGTCATCTGTCTTCATTTCTCTTCCAGCTAAAGTTGTGGGACCCAATCCACCCCTCACCAGATTGTATCCTCACCACTATCTGACCCTATTGCTGCTCACACTCCATGTCCCAGGATGAAATCCCGGGATTATGGAGTGCCCGCTCATGACTTGAAGCACCTGCTTGGCTGCAAACTGAATTTGAGGTAAATTCAAGGGGCCCTGTGGACAGGACTGCTAGTGTGGGTCCCTGGGTTGGCTGCACGACAATGAAACGCTGGGAGATGTTTGTTTCCTGTCGTGGCATGCTACTCTTCTTTCTAGAACAGTGGCTTTTGCTTTTTTTGCAGTCTTAGGTGATTTGGATGCCAGAGGGTTTTGGACCCCCTCCCAATTCACTGAGGATTCATTATCCACAGGAAAAAAGAAAAGAAAAAACATGGAACCCCGCAGCCCAAGCAGAGTCACACACATAGGCCACCAGAATGTTAGGACACCCAAAGCAATAAAGCCATGAAGTGTGTTAGCCACATTTCTTTAAGTAGACTCCATTTACAGGTGCACACATGCATACACACTCACGCACACACAAATGCCACACAAACACATGCAGCCATCCAAGCGTCACAACACTCTAACAGAAACACACATCCCGGCAGATCCTGAAGCTGTGTGGTTCTGCAGGAAGCCCCACCCGAGAGAGAGCAACCCCAGTGAACACGGGTGGGCTGTACCTAGAAATAACAGTGGGGCAAGTTACAAAAAGACTTAGCCCTACACCGTCCAGGCAGGACTGACAAACCCTGCAGATACTTTTGCATCCTTAGGGATTTTGCAGCTTTTTCTTGGGGCTCTGCTTGACTTTTTTTTTTTTTTTTTTTTTTTTTCTGGCTGGCTCAACTCTGCTGTCTCCTAGATTCATCAGACCATCCCATGGTTCCCACAGAAAAGACACGTGACAGTCCACCACCGATGAAACTCCTTGGAGTTCTCCTTCTCCACGCAGCCACAGGGACTTTTGGCCAAGCAATGTTGACATTCATTGTGATACCAGCCAGAGCTCACAATCAGGCATGTTGCCCTGAGCCATGCTCGTTCGCATTCATGAGGCAGGCTCACGTGCCTGGATATGGGAGCTGTCAGCCTACCTATACAGAGAAAAATAGTACAGGCAGAGACAGCCTGGTTTCAGGAAAAAGGCTGCCTGCAAAAACCCACTGCAAGACCCTAAGAGTCTCAACCTCAAAGCACCTTCATGCCATCTCCATGGTCAGGTCCCCCTGGAGGTGGATGCGCTTTGAGACCGTGAGGTGTTCCCTGGAAACTGCATTTCTCACTCTTTTCCCAGAAGGGGCTGCCTTCCAGAATCAGGTCCCATGAAGATTGGAATATAGTCTGGTGTACTTTTGAGGGTTCTTTGGGTGATAGAATCATACCCGAAACCCCAGAGGCGGGTGTCAGCGAAAGATGGCCAGGCTCTTGACTTCACTGCCTCCCTTCATCCTAGGCCTTGCAGGAGCTCTCTAGGGAAGGTAGGGACCACAACAAAGGCAAGTCGAAGGTGCAGCAGTGTTCTCACATCTTGCACTGACCTCTCACGAGTGTAAATGAGGTTGAGACAGTGTCTCAGAGGCCATCTGTGGTGACAGCAAGCCTGAAAACTATGTCCAGTAGTTCCGTTGAGGGGCACTGTGGATTCCCGATGAAAGCAAGGAAAAATCCAAGGCTCAGCTGAGAGAATCAGCAGCCTTGTGGTGGAGTCAAAGCAATGTTCAATGATTCCTGTCAGAGGACCCAGTAGTCTCCTGCCAACTGCAAACAACCTCAAACCCCGCAGTGAGACAGGGACCTGAAACAGGGAGTGCAGCCAGCCTACCCAAAGTCCCTTTTGCCCTTTGAAACCCCTGGCTGCAAAACAATCTGTGGCAAGAGGCAGTCCCATCCAGCAACAGCCCAGTGAAAGAGCCCCTCCACAATGAGAAGGCCTTGCAGAGGCCCCATCCCATTCAGCATCAATCCATACCATTTCCATTTGTCTCTGGGTATGAAACCTCTGAAATCGAGAGTTTACCAGGATAGCCCAGACTTACACTCCAAACGATCCTTCAACGTTGGAGTACTCCCACCTGAACACCGAGCCATGGTGTGGACTGCTTGCGCAATTAATTGAATGTGGATATGGAGTCGGAAGCACCTCCTATGTCAACTGCCTTCATTTTTTTTTTCTTTTGTGGGTGCTGTTCCATGATACCGTCCACCCCTAGCCGGATTTTATCCTCACCCCTATCTGATCTTATTGCTGCTGACACTCTATGTGCCAGGATGGAATCCCTAGATGATGGAGCAGTGCCCCCTCACAACTTGAAGCACCTGCTCAGCTGGGAAGAGAATTCTAGGTAAATTCAAGGGGCTCTGCAGACAGGACTGGCTAGTGACCCTCTCGGTCTTGGCCACAGGAAAAGGAAACACGGCGGGAGACGTCTACTCTTGTGTGAAGAGGAGTGGCTTTTATTGCAGGGGTAGGTGATTTGGACCCTGACGGTTCCCAGCCAGCCTCCCAATTCACTGAGGATTCTTTAACCACAAAAAAATAAGAACACAGAGCCACACAGCCCAGGCAGAGCCACTCCCAAAAGATTGGGAGACTCTGACAGAAGATGCACTACAGTGTGTTAGCCACATTCATTTAAGCAGACTCCACTAACACACACACACACACACACACACACGGCAAAGCCACACACATAAGCAGACATGCAACACTCACAACAGTCCCACAGCATCACACAGCCAGACAGCTTCTGAGGCTGCATGGTTCTGTAGAAAGCCCCACCATGGAGATAGCAGCCATGGTGTAGTCAGATGGTCTGTTCCTAGAAACCACATTGGGCCAAGTTTCTAAAGGACTCACTCCTACAATGCCTAGGCAGGCCTGAGGCATCCTGCAGATACACTTGCATCCTTAGGAATTTCACTGTTTATTCCTGGGGCTTTGCTTGACGTTTCTTCAGGCTGGCTCACGTCTGCCCTCTCCTAGGATCCTGGGACTATCCCGTGATCCCACAGAGTCCACCGCCTACGCACTCCACGGAGGTCACCTTCTCCACCAAGCCGCAGGGACTTGCCGCTAGGCAACGCTGGCATTCACTGGGACTCTAGACAGAGCTCACAGCTCAGGCCTGGCAGCCCGAGAAGAGCGCGTGTGCATTCGCGAGGCAGGTGGGGCGCCCAACTCTCACATCTGTGACCCTTCCTAAGCAGACGAAACTGGTACAAGCAGAGCCAGCCTGGTATCGGGAGAAAGTCTTTCTGTGATAACCCACTGCAGGACCCTGTAAGTCTCGACCTTAGGGCCCGGTCGGGCCATTTTTGTGGCCTGGTGTGGCTGGAGAAAGAGGAGTTTCGAGACTGTGAGGTGATGGCTGGACGCAGCACTCCTGACTCCATTGCCAAAAGAGGCTGTGGCAAGAATTGGTTCCTATGGGATGTGGTGTATACTGTAGTGAGTTGTTACGGGGGCTTTGATTGACAGAGTCAGGCCCGAGACCACAGAGGTATTGTCAGTGCATGTTGGCCGGGCCCTTAACCTCACTTCCTCCCTTCACTCTAAACCTTGCAAGGGCTCTCTGGGAAAGGCAGGGACCATGGCAAAGGAAAGTCCAAGGTGGATCAGTGTTCTCACACCTCAAAGTGGACGCTCACAGGTGCAGATGAGGTTGAGACAGTGTCTCGGAGACTATTTGCTGCCGTTGCAAGCCTGAAAAGGGTGTCCAGTAGTGTTGTTGAAAGTCACTGTGGACCCACCATGAGGGCAAAGAAAAATCAAAAGTCACCTGAGAGAATGAGCTGACTTGTGCTGGAGTCCTAGCGATGATCAAAGATTCCTGTCAGAGGACCCAAAGCCTCTTGCAAAGTGCCAAAAATGTCAGCCCCCACAAAGAGACCAGGACCCACACCTTGGAGTGCAGCCAGCCTACCTGACTTCCCTTTTGCTCCCTGAAATCCCTGGCAGCCAAGAGATCTGTGGAGAGGGGCAGTTGCATCCAGCCACTGTCCAGTGAAATACTTCCTCCACAATGAGAAAGGACATGCAGACACAATGAAACACAGCCTAGATTAGCATACAAAAGCCAGACATGCCTGCCTGCTTCTCATCCTACAGGAATCTTGCAGCCCTCCAACAGAAGTGGGAGAAAAAGAGTTTCCTTCATGGCCTCTGTAATGGGAATTTATGTTTTAAATGTATCAAAGCAGCCCAGTCATTAAAATGTGACAGTGTTTAGAAGGAAACATGCAATGAATTCCCATGACGGTCATCCTCTGTGAACTGGAAAACATTTCGTGTGTAAGACACTTAGCCAGACCCAGGAAAGCCTAGGCCGACAGGGAACGTGGAAGACAGGATAGGAAGAGGCAAGTGTGGAGGCCACATCCCACCCGGCATCAATGCATCCCACTCCCATTTGGCTATCGGAATGAAAGCCCTCAGATCAGGGGTTTGCCGGGATGTCCCCACTTTGCACTCCTAGTGTTTCCTGCACATTGGAGTACACTCGGATGAACACAGGGCCATGCTGCAGACGGCTGGTACAATTAAGGGAATGCAGGGATGCATTTGGTAGCACTGTCTGTCTCCTCTGTCTTCACCATTGTTTTGCAGGTGAAGTTGCAGGAGCCTATCTACCCCTCACCAGATTGTTTCCTCACCCCTATGTGAACTTAGGGGTTCACACTAGCTAACAGTGAACTTAGGGCTGCTCACACACTCTGTTTCAGAATGAAATCCCAAGACAATGGAGGAGTGTCCCCTGATGACGTTAAGCACCTGCATGGCTGGAAAACCGAATCGGAGGTAAATTCAAGGGATCCTGCGGACAAGGCTGCTAGTGCCCTCCCTGGGTTGGCCGCGGGACAGTGAAACACTGGGAGATGTCAATTCCTGGGTATGACGTGCCCCTCTTCTTTCCAGAAGACTATTTTTTTTTTTTTTTTTTTTTTTTTTTACAGGGGGAGGTAATTTGGACTCTGGCGGGTCTCAGCCAGACTCCCAATTCGCTGTGGATTCATGATCCACAGAAAAATAAAGAACACGGAGACC
>NW_026652778.1:0-24344 GCF_009828535.3 Hylobates moloch
TAGATTCTGGATATTAGCCCTTTGTCAGATGAGTAGGTTGCAAAAATGTTCTCCCATTCTGTAGGTTGCCTGTTCACTCTGATGGTAGTTTCTTTTGCTGTGCAGAAGCTCTTTAGTTTAATTAGATCCCATTTGTCAATTTTTGCTTTTGTTGCCATTGCTTTTGGTGTTTTAGACATGAAGTCCTTGCCCACGCCTATGTCCAGTTTCTTCTTCAAGAATTAAAGACCTTCCCTAGAACCTCTGCACAGTGTGAATCCCCCTACTCCACCAGAATGTGGGTTGCCTGCTTAGACTTAGAAGTATTATTTGTTCTGGATCTCAGTTAGTTTTCTTTAATATCTCTCTGACTGCTTGTTTCCGTGCCTCCTTAGGCATTGTGCCATTCCATACAGGCTGATCTCTGTCTCTACACCATCAACTGAGGCATCCGTCATTCTCTTCAAACTTTGACCTTCTTCACCTGTCTTATTGAGCTTTGGTCAGCCAAATCTCCAACCCTCCCTAGGGTGACCAGATGTTCTAGTTTGCCTGAAACTGGCAGCATGCCAGGAAATGGGACTTTTGGTTTTAAAATGAGAACAATCCAGGGCTAACCAGGATGAGTTGGTCACTCTACTCCACATCCTACAACTTGCAACTAGCCAAGTTCACCTAGTCCTAGGGCCAGGAGTATTTCCAGCTCATCCTTGCTTTTCCTGCAATGTTTAGTTCAGGAAATTCTGAGTTTGCAAATAGCTTTTAATCATCATCACCTCCCACCCCATCTCTTATTTTCAAACTGGCGGTGCTACTAGGCAAAGGTATAATTAATTAACCACAAAAGCAAGGTGAAGATAATCATAAACATCTTTAAACCCAGCCTGGGGAAATCAGGTGTTGGTGGTTCAGAAAGATATGCAGCAGTGTGCAGATTGTGATAATATTTCCCTAAATGCATTTCTAAAATGATGGGTATTTTTCTCTGTCTTGCCCTTTATTTTTTACTTAGAAATAATGTATAAGTCTCAGCATCACTTTCAGCCTTGTTATATTGTTCCAACGCCTACAGCTATTTGTACTCCAACTGCTCCATTGCAGCTAAAGTTTGTTTACATATTTCGGTTTTCAGATGAGTCAGCTTCAGGCAGATTTGTTCTCTTATGTGAATTCCCAGCCCTGTCTTCTGCCATTTCTGGGACTACATGGAGCCTGACCCAGCAGTGGGCATGGAAACATGCAGGTGCAGAAATACTAAGGATGAAAAGCTCACTGTAACTTTGCAACAGCTTGAAGATATTGAACTGAAATCTGAAATGTGTTAAGGTAACAAATTTGAAAATGCTCATTTCATTCCTATGCCCTTCACCGCCCAGGTATCTTCTCATTTGCCTTGGGCCGTTTGAAGCAAGCTGACTCCAGGCATACTTGCAGAAAAACAGCCCCATAATAAAGTATGTGTGAAAATGATTGTAGCTTTGGCCAGCACATGGGAAGCAGATGTTTTCCAAGAGAATTGATGGCATCACAGGCCCATCACAATCTGGCCACAATCTGTCTTTCCAGACGCATCAGCCCCCACCCCATACATGTTATACTCAGCCACACAAAATGATTCTCCAAATCCCATTATGCCTTTTCATGCCTCCATTCTTCTTCGCATTTGCTATTTTCATAGTTCAGAATCCTCTATGATCTCCTTTTTTCTCATGCCCACTGATTTTTTAGGATCTCGTTCAGATGTATTCTCTAAAGGCTTTCTGAAATCCAGCAAGCAATTATTTATTCAGGCCTCTTTGCTTCCTTGCCATGGTGAACATTCTTCCGTCTATCAGGCCCCAACAGAGCCTTAAGCCCTGGAATCTGTGCCATCCGGGTATGTCTGAGAACTCCCAGAGTTAGGATACAACAATAAATGGAAGTATTACATGGCAGTGAGCCCGTGGTCCCACCTACTCAGGAGGCTGAGGTGGTAGAATGGCTTAAGTCCAGGAGTTCAAAGCTGCAGTAAGCTATGACCACATCACTGCACTTCAGCGTGGGCAAAAGTGTGAGAACCTATCTCTAAATAATAGTAGTAGTAGTAGTAATAATAATAATAAGGAAGTATTAGCATAAGGAACCTGAAGCTCTATGTGAAAGGGTAAGTATTGCTACTTTGGGACTGACAGCGGACTCAATATCTAAGATTCCTTGGAAGCTGGAAATGTTTCCCCCTTTAATCTTAAAGTCAGTTGAGGTAGCTGATATTTTTGCTTCCCCAGCACTCTTTCCAATGGCTCTTCTTCCAGTGTCTGATAGACATTGTCCCTGCCACAGTAGTGGTCATGGCCAGAGAGGCTTGGCCAAGCACAGAACTCCTTCTCTTGGCAAACAGTGATTGGCCCAGGGGATGGCCCATGACCCAAATAGTCCATCAGAATTTTTCTCTGGGAGTGATACGTAAACAGTAGGAGGAGACACTGAAGAGGCTGGTTCAGAGTGTGAAAAAAGAAGTTAAAGGCTCAAACCAATTAATATTACAGAAGTTAAAAGCTGCTGCCATGGTAATAGTGACAGGATCAGCAAGAATACAAGGAACAAGTTCTTTTTCCCAAAAATTCTGTCTTTCTATCTCCTTCCAGTGCCCCTGCTGGCAGAACCTAACAGGAAGCCAGATGGCAAAGAGAGCATTTAGTTTGTAGAGTTCTAGCTCTGAGCACCTTTTATTTGCCATATTGTGAACTACAAGTCAGGCATAGATATTGACTGCTCCCTCAAGATTCTCATAATCAATAGAAGAGATAAACGATAAAGATAGAATATAAGTACAGTCTACATAAGGACCAAGTGTAGTGGGAACACAGTCCTGGGGCCCCTAGCCCAGGCTGAGCCAGGAGGCTCAGATAGGGAATTTCTAAAGTAATCTACATTAGAGATTAGAGGAAGTTTCACCAAAGTAGGTGGTGGGAATAAACATAAGAAGAAAGAACTGAGACTTCTTGGATCTCAAATTTGACTGCATTTGAGAATCACCTGGAAGCTTATAAAAACCTCAATGCCCAGGCCTCTTCTAGACCAATGACATAAGACTCCCTTGAGGTCAGATCCAGTATTTAAAAAAAAATATTCCAAATGATTCCAATGTGTATCAAATATTTGAAAAATGTTAAGTTGACAGAGCTTGAGGACTAATTGCATATATGGTGAAGAAGAGGAAAGAGAGTTCAAGATCTCTCTCTAGTTTCTGGCCTAAGCAACCCTGTAGAGGGCAGATGGTGAGATAAATGTTTCTAGTATAATCATATATTGTTTTGTCATTTCCAAGGTGCCCTGTAAATGTGTTATGTAAACAGAAACTACTTAATAAATTTTATTGGATAAATTACTTCCCATGATGAGAGGGGAAGGCATAATAAGCAGGGTTTTAGAAAGATATGGCAAGTGCTACCAGCAAGTGCTTAGTAAAGGTTTGAAAGAAAATCAGTAGTGATGGCTGTAAGTGATTAATCTAATGTGTATGGGTAGTGGACACAAGTAAGAAGCACACCTACATTAAACATGCACAAACATCCTCTCAGTAGGGCAATTTTCAACCAGAACTAAGGCTTTCCAATCAGAACTAATACTAATGCTTAAATATGATACTTAAAATAATTATTTATAAAAATCATTAAACACAAGTTATGCTAGGCTCTTGCGTGTTAATTATTGCTGCCATTCACCAGATATTTCCAGATCTGCCTCTTACCAGGCACATGGTAGAAGTATGATTCCTGGCCCCTTTATGTTTTCAAGGGTCACATGACCAGTTCTGTCAAATAACTTGATCTCAAATTCCTGGCCTCAAAAGATCTTCCTGCCTTGGCCTCTCAAAGTGCTGGGATTACAGGCATGAGCCTCCATGCCTGGTATGTCCAATAACTTGAAAGTGGAAGTGACTCTAGGCCACAGCATTCAATTTCCAAGCATTTACTAAATTAATTAGTTATAAGATTCTCCAGGGCTCTTATATTTCTCAGGCAGAGTAACCAACAAAATCAAAGATGGTGGCTTCTGCATCAACCTGGTTTCTTAAGCAACTATGATATGTCCAACCTCTGATGGCCATGAGCTAAAAGTACATCTTTTAACAACCAGGCTGATCTGAAATTAACCAGCAACCAGGTTGTTTGTTATGGCAGCATAAGGCAGCCAATCCTGATTGATACACACTTTAACTGAGGAAGATTTCTCCTTCTAACTCCCTGGTCCTTATTTTCTATGTTTACTCAATTAGAGATGCCATGTCTGTCCTTATGATGCCTCTTTTACATTGTACAGCTTCGTAGATCTTCAGATGCATTTTACTCCTGTCTCCAATTAGAATACAAACTCCTTCAGGGCAAGAACTGATCCCAAATAAATTATGTAACGTCTCTAAGCCACAGTTCCTTAACCTGTTAAATGGAAATATTTAAAAAATTCCTCATAGCTTTTCAGGAGTGTTAAGATGAGCACACATAGAATATCAACCACAGAGCCTAATAGAAAATAAACAATCAAAAATTACTATCTAATTTACTTTCCTTCCATTCATCTTTGTAGCCCCCACAAAATTTAGCACGTTGCTAGCTCAAAATTATAGTTATGCACTGATTATCTACTATGTGCCAAACCCTAACTAGATGTTATTTTAACCCTTAATTAAATATGTATTATTATATGTAACTGCGTTTCCATTTTTATGGGCAAGAATATTGAGCCTCAAAGAGATTAAATATAATAAATAACTTGCTCAAATGGAAAGAGCTAGTTTTCAAATATGTTGCAACTTCAAATCCTCTGCTTGTTCTCCCACAAAGCACACTGCTTCCTTTAGTTGTTATATAGGAATCAATGTGGTTTGAGACTACAAAAGTGATACACTTTATCTATCTACTTATGTATTGTCATAATATTCCTCATTTCTAAGAAGCTATTGAATGTAAGATCCATTATTAATTTATTTTTGAAAAGGAAACACTAACATCAAATGTAGATATGGATTTTTAAGTTTATCTTAATTTCAAAAATTCAAGATGAAAGGAAAAAACAGGGTAGTTAGAAATGATTAAATATCTTGATATAAATAGAGATAAGGTGAGGCACTGTATCAAAATGACACTTTACTTATATGTTAATGTCTGAAATACTCAAAACAACACTGAGAAAAGGTGTCACTGTTCCCAGTTACAGTTGGAAAAATAGAGACGTAAGAGGACCTGAGGAGAGGCAGCCCCAGCAGGCATGTCAACACTGTCTTTGTATGTTAGGCGGAGTTGGTGCCTATTGTGCGGAGTGATTTGGGATTTCAGAGTTACTGGTCAGTCTCTTTAAAACACTTTCTCAATTGCCTTTAGATGAAATCGACTATGAGGCAGTTCCTGAAATTGTGTGATTTACTGTCCTGAGTACGGCAGGGTAGAAGGTCCCCAGGGAAATGTGCGTGCAGAGCAAGGGAAGGATTGTGTCTCTTCCTCACCTTCCTCCCCAGACACCCACCACTGTGCCAGGCAAAGTGCTATCACTGTGGTGTGTACGAAGCTCTGCAAGGTAAGACACAATTCAGCTTGATGAGTGCCAGGGATAGCAGTTTCCTCAGCCTCACAAGAGAAGAAGAGAAACTCTGGTGGGCCATGGTGGCTCATACCTGTAATCCTAGCACTTTGGGAGACCAAGGCAGGCAGATCACTTGAGGTGAGGAGTTCAAAACCAGCCTGGCCAACATGGTGAAACCCTGTCTCTACTAAAAATACAAAAAAAAAAAAAAAATTAACCAGGCATGGTGGCAGGCACCTGTAATCCCAGCTACTCAGGAGGCTGAGGCAGGAGAATCTCTTGAACCAGGGAGATGGAGATTGCAGTGAGCCAAGATCATGCCACTGCACTCTAGTCTGGGCGACAAAGTGAGACTTTGTCTCAAAAAAAAAAAAAAAAAAAAAAGAAAAAAAGAAAAGAAAAGGAAGAAAGAAACTGTGGGCTTTATAAAAGGAAATTGAAGTTACAGACAATTTGGCACCAGGGAACTAAAAAGATCAAAGACCCTGGATGCCAAGAATTTGATGATATCAAGGGGCTGTGCTAATAAAATGCTTCAACACAGAGCAAGGACCCTTGCAAGTCATGGGTGTACTGTTTGCTCCATTCCTTTCCAAAACCTCCTAATGATGTCCTCTGTGCTAGAAATGTCCATGAACTCCTAAACAGAGGGAAGCTCTACAGCTGACACAAGAGTCTTGCCTGGCAATAAAGTTTTTAAGCAAGGGTGTTCAATTTCACTATGCTCAACCATTTTGACTTCCAAGAAATTAACTAATGAAGCTCATGTCAGCCCAGCCAGAGGCTCAGTTGTCTATAAGGCACATGGGTCTGTTTTTAACTGGCTGCATGGAATAAAACTTCCTTCCAAGTGATGATTAGCTAAAGTAATATGGAACTCATTGCTGCCTCTTATTTGTCCAAAGTCCTGCTGGATACAGCCAAAAATCTCCTAAAGGGTATACTAGCCACACAATCTACCTGAATGGCTGAAATATATCCCCAGTTTAGACTCAATCAACTTGGAAGTCTGTACCTTAGTACATCTGATCAATTCCTTAGGGGATTATTTTTACTGCCTTGCCCTTTTACTGAACTGTCTTTGTGGGAGACCATCAAACTCTGTTGAGGGTGGCTATAAGAAGACACAGCTCACTGTACTCGTTCCTGAGTCTACTGAGAGGGTGTTGTTGAGCACATCAATCATTACATCACACACTGTACTTTTCTGAGGATGCTGGGGAGAAATTTCTGTCTGCTTCCAGCAATAAGAATAGAACAAATCTATTTATATCTTATAAACACTGTGAACTATGTAACAGGCAGAGTTTTTAAAATTTCCTTTTAGTTGCCATCTCTTATAAAATAATTTTTGGAACATAATAAGTATTTATAATATGCACATTTAGTCTCATCCTTGCTATTCTTAGGTCCCACCTTGTTTCTCTTTATTCTTTTACCCCTAATTTTAATCTATTATATCTTGCTCTGTATTATGCAAGTTACCTTAAATCTCTTTTGCAACAAAATTGGGGTTCTTAAATAGATTTGTTATGTTGGGCTGATGCTGGTATTCTAATTAGATCCATTCCTTCCTCTTTAAAGTGTTTTTTTAAAAATATTCTTCTATTTAAATGAAAATAATTCTGGACAGGACTATGTGAGATAGCATATTAAACTGTCATCAGACACTTATACCTCATTTTCTATTATTTGAATAAAGAAAGAGATATCTGGTTGGGACTCTATTTATGTAAAATTGAATGAGGGGGAGAAGATAGAAAAAAAGTGGATTTTTAACAAAATAGAGTAACAACTTTCAATGTCTATAAGATCAGAATAATAGGATAACACCAAGAAATTAGAAGTTAATTGAATCATATGCCATGCCCTGCATTTTAGTCCAAATAACCAACTGTCCAAATTGAGAATGAGAGAGTGTCATTTAACCAGAGTTCAGATGGAAAAAAGATCCAAGAAGTTTGGACGATTACTAGTTAACTATCTGACTCAAATTTGTTATCACTAATTATAAAGCTTTGAAGTCTTAAGCAGGAGTCATGGAGGACCCATACCAAGTTCATGGTAAGGTAACGATCTTAGGGTAAATTTGGCATTGATTAATACACATCTGGAAAAGGGAACTAGTTCAGGATAACTTTTTTTTTTTTTTTTTTTTTTTGAGATGGAGCCTTGCTCCTTCGCCAGGCTGGAATGCAGTGGTGTGATCTCAGCTCACTGCAACCTCCACCTCCCGGGTTTAAGCAATTCTCCTGCCTCAGCCTCCTGAGTAGCTGGGACTACAGGTGTGTGCCACCATGCCCAGCTAATTTTTTGTGTGTTTTTAGTAGCTGGGTTTTCACCATGTTGGCCAGGTTAGTCTCCATCTCTTGACCTCATAATCCACCCACCTCGGCCTCCCAAAGTACTGGGATTACAGGTGTGAGCCACCATGCTGGGCCCAGGATAACATTTTAAGAGGAACATGAACTATCTGGAATTTGGGACAATGGTAATACATATGTTAAAAATACTGGAAACCAGGCCATGTGGAGAATTATTTAAAGTATCATGTTGCAATACAGTGAGATAGAACATGGTTTTGAAGTTAAACCCACCTGGGTTCAAGTATTTGTTACCACTTGCTAGCAACTTGAATTAAGTTTCTTCTATCTGACTCTGTATCTCTAGTGTGAATGTATTTAACAAATTACTTTTCTTCTTGGGAGGAAGGAGCAAGACACAGAAGACATGGAGATCCATATAGAATCATAAGAAGGTAAAAAAGAAGGAAAAAATTTAAGAGACTACACACAGCCTAAAAGTAAGGAAACAGCTAAAAATTATATTAGAAAGGTAGTAGGAAGTATAATCTGTGTGGAATTGAATTCAAAATATGTATACAAAGTGAGCTAACTGTGTTTTAGAAAACAGATTTTGGTGGTCAGCATATCATACTATATATGACATTTTTATCATCTTCAGGAAAAACTAGACTATCACATTTATAATAGAGTCAAAAGCAGAAATGTATTATCATAGCAACTTGGAGAATCAACCATTGTAGGCATAGTGAAAAGGAAAGGAGTTGAGTTCAAATTCACACACTGTAACTGACTAGTTATGTGACCTTAGGCAAGATTAACTCCATTTAACTTCACTTTTTTCAAATGTAAAATAGGAAGTATAGAAGTTGATCCTTGCCTAGCTTACAGGATTGACACATGACTTCATGTAAAATTCTATTTGTATTTTGTAAAGTATAATATCCTACAAAACTTTTATTTTCATCATGACTGGTATGATTAAATATGAAATTACATAGTAATCAAAGGGATTGTGAGTGTGGATGGGCCTCAGCATGAGTTCCCACTGTCCCAGAGAAAAGCCCTTGTCTTCAAGAGGCATGTATAAATAATAGTAATCACAGAAAGAGAGAGAGCTATAAGTGCCAGGAAGATTCCATTTTCAACGCTTGGCAGTTAAATAGGAATTACTCTTATATGCTGCATTTATTTGGAGATAGGTAGAGATAAATCGATCGATAGATAATAGATGATAGATAAGTAGAGAGATAAATAGATTAGATAGATACAAGATAGCTGATAGATAGATGATAGATAGATTATAGATAGGTGTATTAATCCATTTTCACATAGATACAAAGACATACACAAGACTGGGTGATTTGAAAAGAAAAGAGATTTAATTAAGTCACAGTTCCACATGGCTGGGGAGCCTCAGAAAACTTACAATCATGTTGAAGGGGAAGCAGGGGAAGCAGGCACGTCTACATTGCCTGCAGGTGAAAGAGAGCATGTGAGAGCACAGGAAAAATTACCACCCATAAAACCATTAGATTTCATGAGAATTCACTCGCTATCATGAAAACAGCATGAGGGAAACTGCCCCCATAATCCTATTGCTTCCCTCCCTCAACACATAGCGATTACATGTCTCTCTCTCCACATGTGGGGATTACAATTCGAGATGGAGATTTGGGTGGGGACACAGAGCCAAACCATATCAGTAGGTAGATAAATAGATAGATGAGATAGTAGATAGATAGAAGACAAATGATAGGTAGATAGATTATAGATTATAGATAGGTAGGTAAATTGATTAGACAGACATATAAATAGATGATAGATGTTAGGTAGATAGATAAATAGATTAGATACATAGATAGATGATAGAAGATAGATGATATTAGTGTGATAGGTGTATTAGTCCATTTTCACATTGCTACAAAGACATACCCGAGACTGGGTAATTTATAAAGAAAAGAGGTTTAAGTAAGTCACAGTTCCACATGGAAGTTCCACATAGGTAGATAAATGGTGGATGATTAGATACGTGATAGCTAGTTAGATAGATAAGACTTTGGGGGTGAGATAACTGACAGGTGCATTCCTATTAACTGGAAAACTTTTGTTTTTATGGACAGAAGAATGGAGTAAGGCTTTCATTTTGAAAGTACATGTTATAATAATGCAATATTTTATATAAAGGAAGTGAGCAATTAGTATGTCCATGCTTTAAACAGGGTGGGGAAAGAATCTAAAGCAGTGGCTGGATCAGAAAGTAACTTTCAACAGCTGAATATCTGATATAGTTTGATAGTTTGTGGTAAGAAAAAAGAAAAGAAAAGAAATGACTCTTCCCCAAAGATGTCCACTTAATCCCCAGAAACTGTGAATGTGGTATATATATGGCAAAAAGGGATTTAGGGTTGCAGGGAGAATTAAGGTTGCTAATCAACTGATCTGAACATAAGAAGATTAACTGGGATTATCTGGGTGGGTCCCTTGGAACCTCACGGATTCCACTCTGTAAGAGGAAGAAGGATCAGACAGGAGATGCAAGGTGAAAAGGACTTGACCTTGTGACTAGCTTTGAAGATGAAGAATGGAGGCTGTGAGTCTTCCTTGACTACCTGTATTTCCTTATACAGGTAGCCCCTAAAAGCTTGGAACTGCCCTCAGACTACAGCCAGGAAGCAGACAGGGACTTCAGTTCCACAGCCACAAGGAGCTGAATTCTGCCAACCAGAATGAGCAAGAACATGGATTCTCCCCTGAAGCCTCCAGAAAAGAATGCAGCCTACAGTCAGCACTTTAAGTCCCATGCAACCTATAATAGATTTCTGACCTACAGAGCTTTAATGTCGTAAATTGGTGTTGTTTGAAGTCATGAAGTTTGCGGTAGCTTGTTATGACAGTAATTGAAAACTAATACCTGGTCCTTTTAGCAGAATTACCAGCACCCTGTAATGTGTCATTCACGCATATCTTTTTTTTTTTTGGTGGGGGCGGGGAGACAAAACTCTAGAGTTTAATCTTCCCTCTTGACTGACTTGGAAGTGTTCCTGTCAATATAAAAGATCTTGTTGGGGGTGGTGGAGAAGCCGAAGCCGGCTCCGCGGCTGTACTTCCAGCTCATGGCCCGGTCGTAGTCCTGCTGCAGGTTCTGCTGCAGGCTGTCGGCTGCCTTCTTGCTGAGGGCCATGTTGGGCCTTGCAATCGTGCTGGGGGTGGGGGGGAGGCAGCTGAACGAAGTGGACAGGTTTGTTTGTTTGTTTTCAGACGGAGTTTCGCTCTTTCACCCAGGATGGAGTGCAGTGGCTTAATCTCGGCTCACTGCAACATCTGCCTTCCTGGTTCAAGCGATTCTCCCACCTCAGCTTCCCAAGTAGCTGGAATTACAGGCACATGCCACCACGCCCAGCTAATTTTTGTATTTTTAGTAGAGTCGGGGTTTCACCACGTTGGCCAGGCTGGTCTGGAACTCCTAACCTCGTGATCCACCCGCCTCGGCCGGGACAGATTTTTGAAGCCACCCATAAGTTTGAGAAATTTCAGTTTCTGTTCCTCGTTCTCAAAACCACTAGTATCCCACTGGCCAAACTGGGTTCCCGTCCACTTCCAGGTTTCAGAAGCTTCCGTTTTGCCTGACTCGCGATGGACCTCTTCTTGAAAGGCCTTTCCCCTCACCTGGTCTATGTGTGCCTGGTCCATATTGCCTTTCTTTTCCAACACCACCTCTAAGTCGGTGTCTGTTTCCTCCTTCCAAGGGTCTCCTGCTACCCCACTCTCTTTCCTCTTATTTTTTCTTCCTTTTCAGAGCCGGCTCCTCGGTGACCTTCTTCTTGGACTTCATCTTTTTCTTCGCGGGGGCCTTAGGGCCATCTCCTATAGGGATGTATTCTGGAGCCTCAACTTTGACTGGTTTAGTTTTACTTCCTTTATGGGGGCTGCTCTCCAAGGACCTGGAGGCTTGGAGTGGCCTGGGAGGACGTCTCCCTCCTGGTGGAATTTTTTTTTTCTTCTTCACCTTCCCACTGTGTTCCCTGGGGCTCTTCTGCTTCTGTTTCTGCCCCAAGGCTGCCTGTTCCTCACCGTCCTTCCCCACTGAGCAAGTGTCCACAGCATCCCGGGCTCGCAGAACCAAGGGTCCTGGGCTGAGAAGGCTGTGGGGTCCTGGGCCCCCTATTTTTTGCCTTCTTGTGTTTTTTGAGTTTCTTTCCAACTCTGGTTTCCTCCTCACTGTGTCTGAGGTCTGGGGAGGTTTTCACCCCAGAGGCACGGGACATAGCCTGAGGTGACTTCTTTTTCTTCTCCCCACTGAGGAACTTCAAGTGGCCAAGCACCTGCTTCCTGGGGCTAGGTGACTTCTCTGTCCATCTGGCACACAGCGTGGTCTCAGGTTCTACATGCTCCTCGCAAAGGGCACTGACACCCTTCTTTTTCTCCTTCTTTTTCTTCACTAGAGGCATCTCAGGTGCCTGCCCATGTACTACACTCTTAGAGGGGGATGTGGCTCTTATAGAAGAAACATCGTCAAAGTAATCATCATTGTTTAAAACTGAGTATTGAGTCTCTGGTTCTTTGACCACTTTCTTCTTCTTTTTCTTCTCTGGGAGCCCAGGGCCCAGGTCTACTTTGTGTGTCTTGGTGATCATTCCGGTGGGCCAAACTTCCCCATCCCCCTTCATGCATATCTTAAAGACTATTCGAAAATAAAATGTTTATTGTGTTACTGAATTTTTATAGGAATGAGTGCTCATTCAGCTTCCAGACACTCATAAGGCAAAAGCACTATCTGTTAAGTGTGGTTAAGGGGGCAGCTAAAACCTGGGATGCATATATTTCGTAATAGCACAAGGACAACCAAAAGAGGGATAGATCTTAGGAGAAGCACTGGAAGAAAATATCTCAAGAAGATGCTTCATTTGCCACAAAAAGGTGGATGTAAGAACATGGGCAAAAGTAGGGGAAAACAGGATATTTTTGGCAGTGTCACTCATAGGGGCAAATAAATCAAGTGTAGGGAGGGTATAAGGCTAACCAATTATCTCTAGACATGAGATATTTGTAGAATATTAGATGTAAGACAGAAAGAAAATTATTGAAAAGCACGAAGGCAAACTTATGAAGTTTCTATTCAAAAACACAATTGGAAAGCAATTGTTAATTGTGAGCATTTATTGTAAAAGCAGTGGTGGTATTCATAGGAATAATAAAACTAATGTTAAGGGAAAATGATGACATATAACATTAAGTGCTTATTGTTTGTCATCAGTATAAATGCTGTATTTACCCGTGTAATCCTTTCAACAACATTGAATGTTAACTTCTATTATCACCCTTTTTCACGTTGAGCAAAACTGAGACAAAGATGAAGTAACTGCCCCAAATCAAAAGGTAAATAAATGGTAGAACAGGAATTTGAACCCAGATCTTCTATTTCAAGAATGCATAATCTTACCCACTACATCATAATACTGCATTGAATATCAACTCCACTAGATACTAGTCTGGGCACTTGACACATATTAAATAATGTTTCACTAATCCTTTTTTTCTAAATTAGAAAACTGAGGCTAAGAGGGGTTAAGCTGTCCAAGATTTTTCAAGATGAAACAGATGGAATTCCAAATCTCTAATCATGACAAAGTACCTATTATTGTACTTGCCCAAGTTGATCTCCTGGCCTCACATGATCTTCTCACCTTGGCCTCCCAAAGTACTAGGATTACAGGCATGAGTCACCACACCTGGCCCATAAAAAAATACTTAATACGAAAGAACTCCAGGAAATGAAAAAGGGAACAAAATCAGATGTGACACAAAGAAGAAAAATAGCAAAGGATAGATTTAAAAACCAAAAGGCAAGCCAAAACTGGAAGTATATATTTGTGTAACATATATCTGGCATTCAGTTATATTAAGAATACAAAAAGAGCCCCTACATTTAAAAATGAAGAAAGCAACCAAATAAAAATAGATAAAATACTTGAGTGGGCACTTTAATAAAAATATACAAATGGACAGTAGGCATATGAAAAATTATTCAACATCATTGGTTATTTGGGAAATGCAAATTAAATGTAGTGAATAATACTTCACACCTGCTTGAATAGCTAAAATTTAAATTATTTACAAAACCAAATAATGAGGATGTAGAGCAACTGAAACCCTCATCTGTCGTTCATGAGAATATAAAATGGTTTGATAGTTTTTAATATAGTTAAATATATATCTAGCCTGTGACCCAGAAATTTCACCCCTAATTATTTGCCCATGTGAGCTAAATATATTTATTCACACCCTTGTAAAAGAATATTCATAGAAGCTTTGCTTAAATTAGCCAACAATTGGAAACAGGCCAAATATTCCTCAGTAGGATAATATAATATACTATTGATATACCCAACAGCATAGATAATCTCAAAAACAATGATAAGAGAAAGAAGTTGCTATGGTTTAAATGTGTCCCTCAAAGTTCGTGTGTTGGAAACTTAATCCTCAATGCAGCAGCATTGAGAGAAGAGACCTATAAGAGATGATTAGGTCATGAGAGCCATGCCCTCATGAGTGGATTAATGCCATTATTTGAAGAGTGGTTAGTTTTCTTGGGAGTAGGTTTCCGATAAAAGGATGAGTTTGGCCCCCTTCCCCTCTTTCACATTCTCAGCTTGCTTGCCCTTCTGTCTTCCTTCAAAGGATGATGCCACAATGAGGCACTTGCAAGCCTCATGAACTTGGACTTCCCAGCCTCTAGAATACCAAGAAATAAATCTCTATTCTTTATAGATTACTTAGTTTAATGTATTCTGTTATAGCAACACACAGTGAACTAAGACAAAAGCCATACATTAAAGAGTGCATACTATATGGTTTGATTTATATGAATTTCAAGAAAAGACAAAACTAATAGAAATTGGAAGAGTTGTTGACTAAAGTGGAGATTGACTGATAAGGGCCATGAAGGACTACTTTTTTGTGATTGAAATGTTCTTGACAGTATCTTGACTGGGGTGTTGGATACAAGGCAAATACATTTGAAAATTCAGATTGAATGTCACACTTATCATCTGTGACTATCATTCTGTGTAAATTTTTCCTCAATCAAAAAATCCTGCTCACTCTAGCCCTAAGCTAATGCTAAATTTACAACACTACAATGGTTACCTATTTGTAAAGCAACTAATATGCATCAGTTACTGTGTAGGGTGTAGGAGTAGAACGGTGATCAACAACTCAAAGACATACAAAGCACACAAAAGCACACATGACCTTCTGGTGGGCTTTGCCCTTAGTTACTAAATTCATGGAACTCACATTCTAGTGCAGGAAACAATATTAATCAGAAAACCAAATAATTTAAAATTACCACTCTGATAAATTACAGGGAGTGTTATTTTATATTATAAAAACATATAATACTGGGAATTTAATAAGGGTAATGGCAAAGATTTCCTCAAAAAAGTGACAATTCAGTGGGCATAACCCTTTAGGAAAGAAATTTGTTTTGCTGTTGCAGGGATGTTATCATTGTTTATCATGATTGTTATTTTGCTGGAAATATCTAAAATCAGGAAAACTACCAAATTGGAAGAGTGATACAAACAAGATAGATACTTCTCTGAGATAGGTAGATATCTGTCCAGCCAGAGAGGGCTTGCCTGCTCAAGATCCCTTTAAATGCTATGATTTAGATATTTTTATTACACAATGTAGTGAAACGAATTTTTAAAACCCTACATTCATATTCCAACTCTATTATTAAATTCTAAAAAAAAAAAAAAAAAGAAATTTAGACAGTAAATCTTCCCAGTATCACATAGTTTGCAATTGCCTTGGTTGGATAGCCTGGGTCAACTCAAGTTTTTATTTACAGTTGAGTGTGTTGTTTTTTCCATGGTCCAGTAAGTGTGTTGTCTCTGGGAGGCAGGGAGATAGATTTATTGAACGTAGTCAGCTCTGCCCAGATTCCCTCTGAAGCTACTTATCCGTTGTGTGCACATAGGCATCAGTTTTGGTGTGCTTTGCTTCTACTGACTTGCATCTGCAGCTTCCTTCAGAATGCTGCCTGCAAACCACTCCAGCCTCCTGGGTTGTAGGCACATAAAGCTCAAAGCGTCCGGGAGTTTCCTCCTCACCCACCTACCACACACACAGTCCACTGCCAACAGCTGACTTTGTGGGAGTATAAAGCTCGGCTCTGTTGCCTCCATGCTGGAGAAACTTTGATGTGTAATTTATGCCACAGAGCACCCTGCAGGATTAGGCTGGGGCTGGTACTTTGCCAGAAATTACACCCTTCCCAGTCTTTCCTCCCCCCATCCCTTACCAGTTTCTCTTGGGAGCTCTTTCTTAATAAATCACTGGTACATGAATCTCCATGTCAAGGACTGTTTCTAGTGAACCCACTCTAAGACAGCAGGTCAGAGCTCACCTCCCAGACGAAAACTGCCTCTGACTCATTTAGCTCTGAGACAGAAGAAGCTAACCATGTACAAGCCTCTCGGTTCTGGCAGAGCAGGAATCAGGGTATGTGCTATTCAGCAGATGAACAACTATGTTCATTGATTGTTAGAATTCCCAGATGATCTTTAAGGGAAATTATCTGGTGGACCACTCACACAGAACAGTACCATCAACCTAGAAGAAACTGTCAACATCCTCAGTGAGCAGGAGTTACGAATAACCCAGAAACTGAAAGCATCGAAAGCATTCATCCAGTCTACCCTCCTGACTCAGGACACATTGTGCTAGAACTGTTTAAAGACAAAAGATTCTGCATCCTGTTTAATTAAAAACATTTCACAGAGAAAGTTTTCCCATGATACCACTGCAATCCCCTCGTGAACCTAAATTTAGATGTAAGGTAGAGAGAAAGGTGAGATAAAGTTTGCTGAGTTTCTTCTATGTACCAGACATTTTCTTTGCAATGCCATTTAGTCTTCACAATAATCCTCTTAGCTACCCTAGCCCCACTTTCAACATGACAAAATGAGATGCAGAGATGCTGGGTAGGTTATCTAAAGGTACATAGTTTATAAGCAGCAGACCTGGGGTTTGAAATCAATTGTGTTTGGATACAAAGCTGGTACTCATTCCCATGGGTTAATCAGCCTACTCCCTTCAACCTGCAGCTGATTGGGATGCAATAAACTATTTTAACAAGTGAGACCGTGTGTAGTATTTCATTGGGAAGGCAACTTCAGATATTGCAAACAGTGTACAATCCAACTAACTGTGACTTCGTTAATACCAACGAGTGTTATATCATTAGGAGACTCGAGATCAGCAGATCCAGAGCTGCTTCCACAACCCCACAATCTCGTGAGAAATCCAGAATCTCTCTGGCTTTCTGCTGTACCATGTTGAGCATGTTAGTGAAGTGTCTCTTCGTGACTGTAAGGTGGTGTTACAATTTCCAAGGTCAAGAGAAGAGACAACAGGGAGAACATGAAAGGGCAGGGTGGTGGTTAGCTCTACGGGAATGTCACTCATTTATTTCATTACAGAAAATTATTCTTGTAAATAATGTCATAAGTCATTGATTTATGAAATAATTTCAGTGCAAAAGCATCTAGAAAAGTAAATATCTAACAAAAAGAAATGGGACAATTATAATTTGTTTTTACCAATAATGATTTGTTTTACAAGAGTGGGAACAAGGCTTCTTGAATAAAATCAGGATTTTATAAAATGAGAAAGACATGTATAATGATGGATAGGAATATGCTATGTTTGTTACATGGCAAGAAATAGATGGGAAAACCTTACTTTCTGTTCCCTTTCTCCCAGTTCAGGTGTTCCTCAAGTCCCTGGAGACAGACAGAATTGCTCCCTCTCACTAATATGTGGGCTGAGAGTATTTTAAATGGCTGGAGTTTGGAGGAGTCACTGAAACAGTAACATCTGACTCCTATTTCACTCAATTTTTGACAAGACTGGGGATGAAAATGAAGAAGAGTGATAACTATTGAAAAGAATTTTATTCGCTTTCATTCTTTCACAGACACCTGCCCCAATAGCACACCCCTCAAAAGGACAAAGTTCAGCTCTGCCAAAGCCGGCACATTAAATGAGTGAAATATTTTTAGTAAGAGCAGTGGCCAAGTACAATGACAATTCGATTTTTTTTCAAATGACAACCCTGGCCTCTGGCAGCTCATCTCTCTTTGCTGCCATCTGGTGTCACCTCACATGAACCTGACCTGGGTACAGATGAAGGGACTAGAATCCTTCACTTCTAGGGTTCTACAGAAAGGGACTGAGAGTTAAGCAAACCCAGTTCTGGAAAATGAACAACTATGGAGAATTGAAGCCCAAAATTTGCCACGCTGAGATTCTGAGCAATAATAAATGCCCGTGTGGGGGCAGGGTTTGACCGTAAGTAGGCTGGCCTTGCCATGCCGCCTGAAATTAGAACTTTCTACATGATAACATTTTGATTAATCAGAAGGCAGAGGACTCACTATCTTGAGCACCAAATGGCGCACTTTTCATTTTAAGCCCTTAAGTTTTATATAGATTTATGTAGATATACATAGATTATAGTAAGAATAGAAAACACATGTTAAGCAATATCTGTATGCTAGGCTTTGTTGTAAGCCTTTCATCTATATTAACTCATTTAATACAAATACAACCATGTAGGAATGACACTATTATTATCCCCGTAACACATATGAAGAAACTGAGGCGCAGAGATGTTAAGTAATTCCCCAAAGTTACAGAACTAGTAACTTGTTGAACCAGTAAGCAGGGTTTGAACCCAAGCAGAACCTATATTGTATCCTAGCAGACTACAAATGTCTAAAGATGAGTTCTCCCTAGTATATTTATCCAGCTAGATTTTAACAGGTACCTCACCCTGCCACTGACACGAATGTGCATTCACACACACAGAGCATGGCTTATGGCTGGCTTGGTTGGTTAAGCCCTTCCCAAACTTATTTACTCAGTAGTCTTTTATTTTCCTAGAAAACATTCGGAGATTGATATTCCACATACTCTACTTTGGGAAAAGTACAGTTTAAAGACAACCTGCAGCACACCCAGATAGGAATAAATCTACTCAGGACTTCAGTCATAAAAGGCTGATTACTGCATCACTCCATTCTGGTCTTGATAATATTTCTAAAAGACAATAAATAAATTAATAGTAAGAAATAATGTTAATATCTGTTTTAAGTTTTCTGTATGCCACATATTATTTTAAATTTTTTTCTGTGTATTTTATTTATGCCTCATAAACTCAAGGATGTAGGAACTTTATTATTCCCATTTTTAAAATAATAACATTTAAAAACAAAGATGTTAAATAACCAAAGTCTCAAATAATAACAAGTGGTGCCAATATGTTAATCCAGTCAGATTAACTTAGTTTAAATTAAAAGTCAGATTTTTGAAACTCACAGAACTTCCTGGAGAGTTTTAATTCAAGTCTTCAGACAATGAAAGGACTAACTCAGAATGACTAAACCTACATAGTGAGATTACAATGCTCTGCCTTTTATGAATGAACTATTAATACAAACACATAGAGAATGAACTTTTAATACTATAGAGTATTGTTCTGGCGTTAGCTTTTAATCTCACTATGTTAATTAAGAGAAGAATTCTCTAGCCAGGTGTAGCTACGGGGAAACATTACTGTCCTTGTCTTTTCTGAGTGATGTTTTTTGTTTTGTGCTCTTTACTGTTGTTTGTATTTTGTACATTTGGGCCAAGTACACATAATTGAGGTCATTGTACTCTTAAGTTCATGGCAAGTTATCACTTCATCATCAAAATTCATGCCAAGGATGTTTTATTTTATTTTGCTTTGTTTTCACTTGTCCACCACCTTAAATTCCACTCTTCTTCCCTCATAAAGATTCACTCTGGTGTATAAAGTATTTTGTTTGCTCATTTGTTTTTGGAAAAATGTGTGTCTTTGGCTGGTGTTGCTTTTTGCCTGGAAAATGGCCCACCTCTGTTTTGTGAGCACGTGGCTCCCAGCTCTGTTTCATCCCCCCTCTATAGCATCACCATATCTGACTTCCAAGAACTTTCTAATCTGAGCCACTCTGGCTTTTGTTGAAAAGATGTTTTATTTCTATTTGTTTATTTCATTTTATTTGTGTTGTGGATTGGTTGAGTTAGGTCTGAAAATGTCCCTCGCATTTTACTGGGCAACGGACTCCATGGCACGTGCACATAACACTATTTTAAATGTTCCTTTTGTCTATATGTGCTCAAGGTTTACATTTTTAACAATTTTATACCCTTTTTTGTAGGGTGCATACTTCTTGTCATTTTTTTAAAGAAACTTTACCTACAATTTTTGAATACATTACATTCTCTTCAGCCTTAAGCATGCACATTGCTGTCCCAAATATCTGGAACACATTCTCCTCATTTACGTATTGACTCTGCCTATAATTTTTTCTGATTTGGAGAATGCATAAGTTTGTAGAATAAATGAATGAATGAATGAATGACAAGAATTGTCAAAGGAGAGCATGTGCTATTCAATCAGATGATCCCTTCCAAAGATTACCAGCAAACAGCCTTGCCTGCCCTATATTCTGGTGCCAGCCTAACTCAGTGAGACTGACAGAACACCCATGAGCTCTTTACCAAACATCTGTCTTCACGGGTGTGTGCAAAATCTTCTGTGTTGCTAAGAACCAGTTTCAAGTTCAGGATGGATTTTTCCAGCTTAGTGCAGAAGATAAATAATGAATGAGAGTACAGTCAGGGTAATCACACATTTTAGAATTAGAAAGCTGCTGCAACTACTCGAGATTTGGTATCTGGTATCTGGAAATAATATGCTGTTCATAACAAGAACATCTAATTGGATAACAATTTGATATTTAATGGTGCAGCTCATCCTGCTGTTAATCCTCTCCTCTACAGTTCCTGTTCTAATGAGGTTAGCACTAAATCAGTATGCTGGCTCCCCTAATCTCTTGAGAATCAACCAGTGGTCTTCATCATTAAGACTTTCCACAAGGTAATGAGAAAATTTTCCTGAATATTTGATTAAAATACAAATAAAATAAATGGAACAAATCAATATTTGCTGGTAACAGTACTGTAGAGGATTTGAACAGTTCATGGGCCTCACCCTCTCCTATACGTTGTGATTGCCTTGCTGAGAATGGGGCTCTCTGCCCATCTACAAGATTGGAGGAGCTCAAACCTGGACTAAGGATCTTACACAAACTTTCTACCCTATAAGAAATTCTTGCTGGGAGTAATGATGAATAGCACTCACAACACTCATAACTCTGACATTCTACCTGCAACTATTTAAACATTGGACATATTTTGACCCGTCTAATGATGATAACAATATTGGGAAGGTTCTGTCATTATCCCCAATGTATTCATTAAAGTAGGCCAGCTGATGTTAACAAATAAACCCAAATATGGAATGACTGGACCCTGTAGTAATTTTATCCTTGTGATAGGTTGATGATGGTTCAGCCATCTTTACCCTGTTGCTTCTAAGGTCATCCTGGGTGTTGCCATTCTAGTCAGTCAAGAGGGGGAAAGAGCATGGAGGAATAGGTATTGGAGCTCTATATGGGTCATGCAGTCATCAGTTTTGCTGACATACCCTTGGCTAAAACTCAGTCATATGGTCACACTGACTGCAAGGGAGGCTAAGAAATATAATCTAGCTATGTACCCAAATAGAGAGAAAGTATTTTTATTAACAGCAACAGCTTGTTTAATGCTACATTCATTGTACAAATAAAAAACCCAAAGCAGCCAGATGTGATGGCTCATTCTTGTAATCCTAGCACCTTGGGAGGCTGAGGTGGGTGGATCATTTGTGCCCAGGAGTTCGAGACTAGCCTGAGCAACAGAGTGAGACCCTGTCTTTACAAAAAATGCCAAAAAAAAATTGCCAGGCCTGGTGACATAAGCCTGTAGTCCCAGCTGCTTGGGAGGCTGAGGTGGGAAGATCTCTTGAGCTCAGGGAGGTTGAGACTGCAGTGAGCCCTGATTGTACTCCAGATTGGGCAACGAAATTGAATCTTAAACAAACAACAACAACAACAAAGCAAACAAAAGAAAAACAAATCCCAAGGCATAGGGAGCTTATGTGTTTTGCCCATATTCACACAAATAACAAGTGTGAAAGCTGAAATTTGAATTCAAACAGTTCACATGCAGCCATTTAGGCACTGGTTAAGATTTGCATGAAGTCTGAGATTAGTCATTGCAACCATGCCTCCTCCTTCCACATCAGACCCTAACCTATGAACAGGTTGTGTTAAGTTTCTGTCTTCACTTACATATGCATTCCCTCACTACTCTGTGCTTCTCCGCCCACCCCGTCAATCATTTCTAATTCTTCCCCTGGAACATTTGCCCCAGGGTAAGAAATTTTATACCCTCCAAATTTTCAAAGAACAATCTCTCCCTGTCTTTCCTCCTGGAGTCTAGCTCTTTCCTACAGGCAGTTTACCCTGCAGCTCTTCCCCAGTGCAAGCTACTTATTCACTCACTCCCCACCCATCAAGGGGCCAAAAGAGTGGGTGTTCAGTCTTCTGCTTCTTACTGTTGCTTCCAAATAAGCTTTATTTTTTACTGACAAATCACTAAAGTTCTCCCTTCCTTGTTTCTACTCATTTTTTAATCCTCTGACCATTTGGTAGCTCCTTTCTGCAGGGCTTTTGCGCCTCCCTATAGTCCTCCTCATCCCAACCTCTACCTTATTCTAACACATTTCCTCAGTTAACATTTATGGCTCCTGAGCCTCATGTTGCAAATCTATTCCATTCAGGTGCGGTAGAGAGGACAGGTTCTCCCTCCCTTTACTCACCCAATCCTTGCTTATAGCTCGCGTTCAGGTGTGGCAGGCTGACAATGCTAGGATCCTGATATCTCCCAGCTC
The DNA here is from genome assembly GCF_009828535.3 of Hylobates moloch. Classification (NCBI taxonomy): domain Eukaryota; kingdom Metazoa; phylum Chordata; class Mammalia; order Primates; family Hylobatidae; genus Hylobates; species Hylobates moloch. The sequence continues at coordinate 22,714 of NW_026652778.1, forward strand.
CTGTGTGTTTATAGGACAGAGACGGCACACTGGAAGGGGCAAGCTATGAAGACCAAGGGCTGTCACTCCCCTCTTGCTCAGCAGGAAAAGTAGGTCCTCACCCTTAGCTGTTATGAAGTGGTACAGGGGCATGTCTTAAGGGCAAAGGACATAGTGATTCTGCCTGAGGGCATTACTTTATTTGAAACAGGATTTGGGGAACCCTATGCTTAAAAGTATTGGTAGAAACAATGGAGATGTTGGTGGGGAGCAGTTAAGAAGAGGCTGGTAGTTCTATGCTGTGAGCAAATGGCAAAGCAGCCTGAAGTTTAATAGAGAAAGCCAGAAAAAGAGACAGCCAATAAGAGCCCTCCTGGGATCACAATCAAATCTTGGGTTCCAAAAGTCTGCGCACATGCACTAGGCTGCAGCGACTCAGGCAATCAGAGCAGAACATGGGGCAGATGAGCAGACCTCAAAGCCTTTCATAAGCCACAAAGACCCATCAACACAGAGGAGAAATCTCACTGGCACTGGGGGCTTAAACACAACTTCTGACCAAACACTGACCCAGGAGAGACTCCCAGAAAGTGGTGCCTAAAGATAAAATCACATTCATCCTTGGTAGTCTCGAAGATTTTGTGTGTACCCAAGGCTATAGCCTCTCAAAAGCAATCAGGCAGGGAACCTCCAAGTTCCTAGTTCATGGCTGAATGTGGACCGAATACATAAAACCCCTGAACTGTGATAGCAGCCTCAGGCCACACATGAATCCAAAGGTAAGAGACAAAAATATAACTGGCTAATGGAACTTAAGCACATTCTTTGACCAAGAAGTGGCTTGTACTGACCAGATGTGAATGCCAAGTGGCCAGGCTAGAAGATAAAATCAAGGGAAAAAAATATCTGAGCATAAAGACCAGAGGCAGAAAACTGCAAGGGAAATAAACTCTGAAAGATTAGTTCAGCCAAGTCACTAAGCAAATAAACAAAATGACAACTCAAAAATTGGGGCATTCTTTTTTTTTTTTCCATAATTTTTTTTTATTATACTTTAGGGTTTTAGGGTACATGTGTACAATGTGCAGGTTTGTTACATATGTATCCATGTGCCATGTTGATTTCCTGCACCCATTAACTCATCATTTAGCATTAGGTGTATCTCCTAATGCTGTCCCTCCCCCCTCCCCCAACCCCACAACAGTCCCCGGAGTGTGATGTTCCCCTTCCTGTGTCCATGAGTCCTCATTGTTCAATTCCCACCTATGAGTGAGAACATGCGGTGTTTGGATTTTTGTCCTTGCGATAGTTTACTGAGAATGATGTTTTCCAGTTTCATCCATGTCCCTACAAAGGACACGAACTCATCATTTTTTATGGCTGCATAGTATTCAATGGTGTATATGTGCCACATTTTCTTAATCCAGTCTATCGTTGTTGGACATTTGGGTTAGTTCCAACTCTTTGCTATTGTGAATAGTGCCGCAATAAACATACGTGTGCATGTGTCTTTATAGCAGAATGATTTATAGTCCTTTGGGTATATACCCAGTAATGGGATGGCTGGGTCAAATGGTATTTCTACTTCGAGATCCCTGAGGAATTGCCACACTGACTTCCACAATGGTTGAACTAGTTTACAGTCCCACCAA
>NW_026652779.1:0-21794 GCF_009828535.3 Hylobates moloch
CCATCCATCCATCCATCCATCCATCCATCCATCCATCCATCCATCCAGCACTGACTCTGCACCAGACCCCAAGCTAGAAACACAATGGTGAGTCTCATCTCACTCAGAGATAGGGACTTCAGTCCCAGTTCAGCCTAGAGGGGAAGAACATTTAACAAGCCATTATATTCCCCTGGGGTAAGAGCACTGATAGGGAAGTATAATGGACTCAGAGCAGGGCCAGCTAATGTAGTTTTGGCAGAGCGGTCTGGAAGGGCTTCCAGGAGGAGGTGACAGTTAAGTGGAGACCTAAAGGAAGAGCAGGAGGTAACCAAGTGAAGAATAAAAAGGGTTTCCAGGAGAGGTGACACTGGGAGGGCAGGAGTTTCCACCCCCGTGGAGTTGACAGTGATGTGGGAAGACAGGACTCCTCCCTTCCCTCACTCAGCAGTGCTAACAGGGCCCAGGGATGGCCTCACTCTGGGCTGGGCCTGGGATCTGGAAGTGAGATCGCCTGGACCCCTTTCCCCAGGAGCTCCTGATTCACTAGGGGAGGCAGGTGTGTGGTGTGAGAAGTGCATCGCATGGAGGAGGCGGTCTGGAGGAGAGCAGGGGTGCTGTGAGTGCTCCAGGGAGGAGGCGAAGTCTGCACTCAGCCTTGAGAAGACGAGCTCACTAGGAAAAATGAAGCCACAGGTGCCGGAGCCTCAGGGCTGGTGCCTCGCACCCTCCATCCTCATAACAACCAGTGTGTGGGTGTCCTGAACTGTGTCCTCCTGACCACCCCTCACTCCTGGAGAAGCCTCCACACCAACCCTCCTTGGTCAGGGTCAGCCTCTCCTCTCTCCTCGTGCTCCCGCGAGGTGTAGGAAGATGTCCGTTCCGGATGCTGATGAAGAGGAAGGTAGGTACTTGGGCAGGGAAGGTAGAAGATGGAGGTTTGGTGAGGATCTGAGGTCAGGAGATGGGATTCAGGGCCTCCTGCAGCTACAGACTCACAGTGTGACCTTGGGCAAGTCTCCGCCCTCTCCGGGCCTTGGTTGATCCCTCGGTTTGGATAGGAGAGGGCACAGGCCTTGTTCAGGCGCCATTTCTGTGCATTTGGAGGTGAGGCTGCACTGGGGCTCCTGGCTCCCGGCCGCGCCGCCTTGCAGCCTACAGGTCCTGAGTCATCTTCCAGGCAGCGGGTGACCTCTCCATACCCCTGTCTCCCCGCAGCCCCGTGACCCTGGGCGGCGCGCAGGGCCAGGCCGTCCCAGGCGGGCGGCACAGTGGAAATCACAATATTGACCCAGCGCGCAGGAAGTGGGGAGGACAGGCCGCCGGGGTTCCCGGCCCGGGGGAGACAGCTCGCTGAGTGATGAGCTCGGAGCCAAGCTCTCCCTCCCTCCTGGGTCACCGCACCGCTGCCCGCCGCCAGGGCTGTTCCTCCTGGCTCCAGGGCCCCCCTCCCTGGACCTCCCTCCTACACATTCCCCCGGCCCAGGCCCGAGAGGGGAGCTGCTGGGGAGCTCCAGGCCTCAGGGCCTCTCGGGCCCTGCCTCCCTCTACCCCGGGTCCCGGTGCCCTTGTGCTTCCAGCATCTGAGGGGCCAAAACTGGAACTGCACCCTCATAGGCCACTGACCTTTGGAATAGTCCTGCCTCCCATTTAACAGATGGGGGAACTGAGGCTTAGAAAGGTACTCGGCCAGTTGTATCAGAGCCAGGATCCACACTCAGATCTGTCCAAATCCTGGCCAGTGCTCTGTCTACGCCATGAGTGAGTTACCGTCGGTCGTGATAACAGTGTGAGTAATAAACTGCTCAGTTAGTGAAGTCTTGGTCTCACGCAGCCCTCATGCCTGCCCTAGGAGTGGTTCTGACTTTACAGACGAGGAAGCTAAGGCTTAGAGGTGGTGAGATAACTTTCCCAAGGACACAGCCTGGGAGGAGCAGGGCTGGGATTTGAACTGTGGTCTGCCTGATCTGTCTGTTCTGCCAAGCTGTGGGGCAGGAGGGGCCTGTCCTTGAAGGTCTACCCAAATGCCGCCTCCCCTGGGGGGCCCCAGGACCACCTGTAGATTGTGCTCCCCCAGAGGGGTTCCTTGGGGACAATGTAGCCCACAGCCTTGCTCTCCAGTGAGGGGTGCCCTCAGTTGGTGTTGCCTGGGGGGCTGGGCGGTGGGATTTGGAGGCTGGTGGGTCAACCCTGCTGGTGGGTTGAGCTGGACCAGAAAGTGCTGCTAAGGGGTGAGCAACCTCCAGGGGGCGTGGTGAAGTAGACGGGAAATACTCCTGGGCTTGGAGCTGGGGACCTGGAGCCCCGCCCTAACCTCCCAGGGTCTTGGTTACCTCATCCATAGAAAAGGGCTTGGGGTCCATTTGAAAGCCTACTCCCCAATACCAGAGACTTAGTAGAGCCTTGGGCTTCTATTTCTTCCAGCTCCCTTCCCATGAGCCGGGTGTCGTAGGGGAAAGGGTTTACAGCGCTCTCACTGGACTCTGATTAAGTTTTCTACCCAGGGCTTTCACTGTAAGGAGTCACCAATGAAAATCTTCCAATGTGCTTCTTCTAGGGATGCTGTTGAGGGTGTTTTCTGACTCATCACATGACCCCATTATGAGGAACCCCCGGAAAAATTCTCCGAGAAGTCAGTGTAGGCGATTTGCATGAAGTCTGAGAAATTGGTATAATTTTATATTTTGGACACTGATTGTGTCTGTGTGTGTGCGTGCTTGCCTGAGTGTTTACATCTTTGCTTTGCCCATGATGAAGCTCAAGGCTAAAACTGTGACACACGACAGTGTGGGACTTCCTGATCCAGGTCACCTCCCCTTCCCCTTACCACAGGCCCCAGAATATAATTTTCATTTATTGACCAGTGCACTGTGCAGCATGAAGATACAGCCCTTTACCGATTTCCTCATTTCCTTTGTGCCAGGGTGAAAACTGACTTTCAGAATGTGAACAAGGTGCATGATGGATTCATCCATTAGTGATGTCTGCCATGGGCACACGAAGGGAAGTACTGGTGCATATGTCTCATTTTTGCCTTCCCTCATTCAATCAATGTATAATATTGTATCTAATCATATTTTCTATTTAACCTTATATAATTTCATAAGCTGCCTTTAAACCTTTGTGGAACAAGACTTTGTATAAATAATGGTAATTCATTGCAAATAACCATTAGGTTCTTTAACATAGGTTATATTACTATGTCCTTACCATATCTCTGTAGGAGAAAATGGGTGGGTCATATGGCACCTTTGTGTATATTCGAAAACTATGCCCCTCTGGGCAATCATGGCTTAGCGAGCAGAGCACGGGGTAGATTTTAGCCCCATTCACTTCATCACCCAGGTGTATTTGTTCAGTGCACGACCTTAACAACCACACACAGCAACCCTATTCAGTGTCTTGCCAAATCCCATGGTTATATCCTTCACTCCAAATCCAGTTCTCATTTTATTACATGCAGCACACAGACCATATTCTGGGTCTTAGACATCTATTCAGGCTCCAGGATGGTTGGCATTTGGTCTCACGCTAAGTGAGGCAGTGGAAGGAAGAACAGCGTAAACAACTCAGCTTGCGTTTGTGCCACAAACAGGCAAGATCCCGGCTGGTGCCTGTCCCTGCCTGCCAGATTCCAGTGAGGATCCTGGGCTATGAATAGTCCCAGCGATGCCCTCTCAGAGGACCCACTAGACTTCCCGCAGGCCAGGTCCTTGGCCTCCACCCCACACTGGCCACTGGGAAATCAGGGACAAGACCTCTTCCCTGGCACCTTCATCCCGCACGTTTCTTCCCGCTCGCTTTCCGCCCGGGATTACCGCTGGGGCTGGGCTTCTGCACGCGGCTGTTGCTTGGGCCCCCACGTGGGCTGCTTGAAAAACATCTCTCTGAAAGCAGAGAAAGTGTGAGCCGTCAAGAAGGAGGGTGTGGAAGGAGAGAGGTCCTCGGAGGAGGGGAAATTTACAGCATTCATTTGGCCCATTCTAAGGACACCGTGAGGCCTGCATGAAATGCCTTCCGGAGGTAAGCATGGGTATTTTACTGCATAAAATCCAATGTCAGCGCTTCCATGCCCTTGGAGATTACCTCCCCCACCCCCTCCTGTGACAGATAAGGAAACTGAGGCCCATGATGGAAAGTGACTTGCCTAAGCCTGTACAGCTGAGTGAAAAATCCCAGGCACTGATGGGGGAGGCCCTGAGTGCATGCTACATTCTCTGGACCTGATGTGTGCATGATGTCAGGGCTGGAGACACAGGTGGATGCCCTGTTTGGCTCCCTGAACTGTTGGCCTACTATGTGCTTTAGCATAGATTATATTACTGTGTTCTCACCGTATCTCTGTAGGAGAAAATGGGTGGGTCATTACAGAGGCAGAAACTCAGGTTCAGAGTCGGGACCACTGCAGGCCCATAGGGCACCTTTGTATATATTAGAAAAATATGCCCCTCTGGGCAATCATGGCTTGGTGATCAGAGCACAGAGGGCCAGAGAGTCTGACTCACTTGCCGAAGGTCACACCGCACCACGGCAGAGGAGAAAGCCATGTGATCATGGTCAGGAAGACCCTGTTCAGAGTCCAACAGTCTGGGTTCTGTGAATACCACTCACTGGCTCTGTGAGCTTAGCTGAGTGACTTTGTCTCTCTGAGCCTCAATTTCCTCATTGGTAAAATAGGAGTAGTAACTGTAAGGCTGTTATGAAGACTTGGTAAGACAATGCAGGGAGGCGCTCCGCACGGTCTTGGGATATCCTCATGCCCATAAATAGTCGCGCCAATGTCAGTGTGATTATCACTACCAACAGGAGTAGGCGGTTACAGCAGACATCTGTTGGATTGGTTGCCAGAGTCCAACTTCTGGATTCCTTGGGGCAAATGGCCATGCCTTCTGTGTGCCATCTCGGTGGGGATGGTGTTGGTGGGGGGGTAGTTCTGGGTGCTCCTCTCCCTCTGTGAGAATAGAGGGAGCCACAGCCCCCCTCCATCACCCCCATCCAGCGCACACTCCCACTTGACCAGCTGCCTGTGCTCTGCTAAGTCTTTGAATCTTGAGCGCTGATCCAAGATCAAAAGGAACAACGGCTGGGGATTTGTTGTTGTTGTTATGGTGGTTGTAGCAATGTCTTAATCAGCCGTTTCCTGTCATCAGATGCCCGTGGATTTATTCATTCAGTAGCTATCCCCGGGGCACCACTCGGAGCCAGGCACCAGGCAGGGCGCTCAGGTCCCAGAAGTGCCCACAACAGGCAGCTCCCTGCTCCCCTCATTCCAGTCCTTCCAGAGCCTCCCTGAGACCTGCCTCTCTGGAGCTCACTCCTCCAGCCTCCTGTTGGTTCAGAGAGCCCCTGTGCTCCTTCTAGTGCATTCCCCTCTGCTTATGTCAGCCAGGGCTGACTTGGCTGCTGACGATGAGGGAGGCCTGGCTAATTCCAGGCCGTGGTGGGCTTGAACCTCACGCTTCTCTGTCTCCCATGCCTGGGCTCTTCCTGCCATCTTCCTCCCTCCTGGTACCCACAGTCATCTCTATGCCTGAGCCCTGCAGACCTCAAGGCTGACCTTGTTGGGACCAACCAAGTCACAGGATTTGTCTGAGAAGAACCAAGGTATGAACAGTTTTGTGGGCTTGAGATGCCATAAAACTGTCCAACAACAACGACTTCCGAACCACATGCCTCCGAGCTGCGGTGTCTGCAGAGATCCCTCATGGGCAGTCAGGATTTGAGAGTGAGTTGGGGCAGTTGAGTACAAGGGCTCACTCCCTTCCCTACTCCCACACCTATTTTAACCAGAGTGGCTTTGCCTAGCACGGTATTTAAGAGGCATGCACTCTGGGACCACACTGCCTAGGTTTGGATCCCATCTCCACCATGAGTGAACTATATGACCTTGGATAAGTCACTTATCACTCTGCACCTCAGTTTCCTCATCGGTAACATGAGAATGGAGAGATCTCAGAATGGTGCAGTGAGGATTCCAGGAACATACAGGAACATATGCTACAGAAGGCTTCAAAAGTGCTGGCCTGTGGTGAGTCTTCAACACACCAGAACTACTGTTACTCTTTGCTTTTCCTAGTGGGCTTCGGCGGAATATTCCGTAAGAAAAAAGAAGCATCTTTTTGTTGTTTAAGAAATGTCTTCCCAGACATCTGCCCTCCGGTGCTCTCTTGGGCGTGACCCCCTAGACCCGCCTGGCGCTGGTGTCTTCCTCCAGCACAGCGCTCCTCTGTGGGATAACTCCAAGCTCGAAAAAGCCACTCAACTTTTGTGTGAGAAGTCACTCCTCGCTGATGTTCTCACCCCAGTCCATTTCAGGGCGTCTGGCCTTGCGGTCAACGTGGAGAAGCAGGTGGCAGCTGCCCCTGCTCTGCTGCTGAGCTCCCTGGGCAGCGAGATTCTGTTCTGCCCTGCAAGATGGACCTTTGACACAGGATTTGGGCAACTGGGGGCTTTGTTGGGCCCAGCTTCTCAACACATCAGAAAAGTTTTCTGGCTGATGTCGCTGGTGTGGGGTGGGGGTAGAGACCTCCCCTCCCTTCCCCTCCCCCCATGCCCCTCACCTCTCTTCTCCCTCTCCCACTCCTGCGTTTGTTGTTTGTTACCATTTGCATGGCTTACTTTATTTAAACACATAAACAATGAAACTTAAAGAGCACCGATTCTGGAGTCAGACACAAATGATTCCTGTCCTGGCTTTGCCATTTATTGGCTGTGTGTCTTAGAACAAAGCATTCGACCTCTCTGTTCCTGTCTCTCCCTCTGGGAAATAAGGATGGTGAGAAACTGAAACAGCAGGGAGTGAGCTCATGCATGTGAAGCACCGAGTGAGTGCTCAGGAAATGTAAGCTTCTGTTTTGTTTTTTTTGAATTATTTAATTTTTATATAGAGACGGGATCTCACTATGTTGCCCAGGCTGGTCTTGGACTCCTGAGCTCAAACGATCCTTCTACCTCAGCCTCCTGAAGTGCTGGATTACAGGCACGAGCCACCGCTCCCAGCCAAATGTGAGCTTCTGCGAGGCCTGGGTTTAATGTGGTACAAGAAGGGGAAGCAACTCCATAGGAGGGAGCCACGGAAGGCTTCTCAGAGGAGACGATGTTTGGACTGAGTCTTGACGGATGTATAGGAGAGCGTCAGGAGAAGGGCAACTCAGGCAGAGTAAGCCCAGAGGCCTGGAATTGTCTGGTGTCTTGGGAACAGCATATCATTCCAGAGGCCTGAAAGGTAGGATGGGAGTTTTGGGGGAAGCAGTTGGAGGCAAGTCCTGAGAGGTGAGCGGGACCACATCGTGTGGGGCCTTTGGGCCAAGTTAAATGTATCCTAAGGGCAGTAGGGAGCCATGGAAGGGTTTGAGAAGGGGAGTCACCTGGTCTGCTTTAAGTTCTAGAAAGACAACTCAGCAGCGGCATGGAGAATGGGCTGGAAAGGGGGACTCTGCAGTCCCTTGCAGTCATGGTGATGAGGCTCAGAAGGAGACAGGATGTCAGCAAAGCCCTTTGACCTGGGCCTGGCAGTCGTCACTCTGGTCCCATCTGGTCAGGGTGGCCGAGCTGACCTCCACCCCACGGCCCGGGCCACTGCTCTGAAGGCCCGCCGAGCTGGCTGGAGAAGAGGCTGACTCCAGCCTGCAACGGGGAAGTGGAAATATTTGCTCAGCTGCAAGGACAAGCTCAAGTCTCTCCTTCCACATGAAGGGGAAAGACGCTGGCCAGGCTGGGGTCTGTCCACGGTGCTCCCGCGGCTCCCAGAGCTCGCCCCCGCCCCTCCATTTCTGCCTTTGAGCCATCCAGAAAAAGCGTCCCCGCTCTTCCCTGCAACAACCACTCAGAGCTCTGAAGTCAGCGAACATGACCTTTTTCCTTTTCTTCTCCAATTGAACACACCCAACTCTTTCATCTTTCCCTCATGTGACAGGGACTGACCTTTATTTTTATTTTTAGAGAAATGTCCAGATTCAGCAGCCATTGATTCAAATCTTTTTTTTTCAACTAGCTGACACAGACAAGGAACCATAAGGGTTTAGAGCCAGGACTTTGATGTGAGGCAGCCTGGGCTTGAATCCCAGCCTGAGCTCTGCCACCACTCTGCTGTGTGATCTTGGACAAGTCGCTTAATCTTTCTGAGCCTCACTGGGCCTTTTCTCTAAGGAGGTATTTGTAACCCCTGTCTCAAAGAGTTGTTGAAAGAGCCAATGAACACGTATTTACACAGTGCTTAGGGCAGTGTCTGGCATGTAGTAGGTGCTCAGTAAGTAGTAGCTACTATTGTCTGTGTCCCTGGACACCTCAGCCCCTCTTCAGCTTCCTTTAATTCATGGTACTAGGCAGCTGTGCATTCACCAACTGCCAGGCCTTGATTCAACACTTCTGGGCTCAGAAGACTGTAAGATGGTTCCTCCCCAGGGGACATGCATGGTGGCTCACGTCTGTAATCTCAGCACTTTGGGAGGCTGAGGTGGGAAGAGCACCTGAGCCTGGGCAACAGAGTTCAGGAGTTCAAGACCAGCCTGGGCAACAGGAGTTCAAGACCCTGTCTCTACAACAATTTTAAAAATTAGCTGGGTGTGGTGGTGCATGTGCCTGTAGTCCTAGCTACTCAGGAGGCTGAGGTGGGAGGATTGCTTGAGCCCAGGAGGTTGAGGCTGCAGTAAGCTGAGATCACACCATGGCACTCCAGCCTGGGCAACAGACCCTGTCTCAAAAAATGCAAAAACAAGAACAAAAAATAAAAAAAAGATGATCCCCAGTGATTTTTACCTATTTTTATTTTAACTTTTATCTCCTGCTATTATGCCTTGTGCCATCCCCTCCCCTTGAATTGGGGAGGACCTGTGACTTGTTTCTAACCAGCAGAGGTGACAGGATGTCACTTCTGGGATGATGTTTGGTGAGATTGTAACTTCCTTCTTGCTGGTAGTCTCTCTCCCTGGCTGGCTTGCTGCAGCCAGCCGCTATGCTGTAAGCAGCCCCATGGAGAGGCCTGTTTGGCAAGGAGCTGAGAGTGGTCTACAGCCAATACTAGCAAGACAACCTACAAGGAACTGAATGCTGCTGTGATACTATGAATATTAAAAATATATATTTATTCTTCATCTCTGATTCCTGGCTCAGAGCTTCTAAAATGCTTGTAATTTCCTGCATGATAGGATGATAGGAGCATCTGTTGTTATAATATTTGGTCTTAGACCCTGGTTCCTGTGTAAGAGCTTTTAAGACCCTTGGAATCTCTGGAGTGATGAATATCTTTTGTATGCTGATGAGATGACTGGTGATTGGGGGTCCCTAGATAGCTTCAGGATTGGGGCTGGTTGCCAGAAAGACTGAGGCAAGATGAGAAGGTTGGAACTTTCAGCCCTATGCCCCAGAGCTCTGGGGAAGAAAGAAGGGCTGGAGATTGAGTTTATCACCAATGGCCAATAATTCGATCAATTATGCCTACATAATGGAACTCCATAAAATCCCTAAACAACAGGTTTGGAGATCTGGGTTGGTGAACACATTGAGGTGCTGCCAGGGAGGTACATTGAGAGGGCATGGAGGCTCTGCACCCTCCCACGACACACCCTGCCCTATGCAACTCTTCCATTTGGCTGTCCCTGAGTTGTATTTTTTATAATAAACCAATAGTAGTAAGTAAAGTGCTTCCTGAGTGCTGTGAGTCTTTCTAGCAAATTATAGAGAGGTGGTCATGGGAACTCCTGATTTATAGCTTGTTGGTCAGAAGTACAGGAGGCCCAAAACTTGCAATTGGTGCCTGAGTGGGAGCAGTCTTGCCAGACTGAGCCCTTAGCCTGTGGGGACAGATGCTAACTCCCAGTAGTTAGTGTCAGACTTGAATTGAATCATTGTACACCTAGTTGGTATCTGGAGAGTTGGAGAACTGGTTATTGTGGTATGGAAAAAACCCCTACACATTTGGTGTGAGAGGTGTTGCACTATAAAATAGTTCAGCCCTGCCAACAACCACATGAGCTTGGAAGTGGATTCTTCCCCAGTTGGTCCTTCAGATGAGACCCTGACCTTGGCTGACATCTCAATTGCAGCTTTGCATAGGACTCAGGCAAGCTATGCCCAGACTCCAGACCCACAGAAACTGTGAGATAATAAATGTGTTTAATTTAATTTAATTAATTTATTTATTTTTATTTTTTTGAGACAGAGTTTCACTTTGTTTCCCAGGCTGGAGTGCAGTGGCACAATCTCGGCTCACTGCAACTTCCGCCTTTTGGGTTCAAGCGATTCTCATGCCTCAGCTTACTGAGTAGCTAGGATTCCAGGTATGTACCATGACACCTGGTTAATTTTTTGTATTTTAGTAGAGATGGGGTTTCATCATGTTGGCCAGGCTGGTCTCAAGCTTCTGACTTCAAGTGATCTGCCCTCCTCGGCCTCCCAAAGTGCTGAGATTATAAGTGTGAGTCACCATGCCTGGCAATAAATGTGTTTTAAAAGCACTAAATTGTCTGGGCATGGTGGCTCCCACCTATAATCCCAGCACTTTGGGAGGCTGAGGTGGGCAGATCACTTAAGGTCAGGAGGTCAAGACCATCCTGGCCAACATGGTGAAACCCCATCTCTACTAAAAATATAAAAATTAGCCAGGTATGGTGGTGCACACCTGTAATCCCAACTACATGGGAGGCTGAGGCATGAGAATCGCTTAAACCCGGGAGGTAGAGGTTGCAGTGAGCTAAGATTGTGCCACTGCCCTCCAGCCTGGACGACAAAGCAAGACTCTGTCTCAAAAACAAACAAACAAACAAACAAAAAAGAGCACTAAGTTAATGGTAATATTGTTATTCAGCAACAGAGAACTCATACATTTGAGAGTGCATTAGAGCAAAACCACAGTGGGCTGGCAGAGCTATAAACTCCTCACACCAGCTGATGTGGCATCATGGGGATACTGTTAGTGAAGTGGTTTTACTAAACAACAACAGCAGCTTATGATTATTGAATGCTTGCCATGTTCCTTGCTCTATGCCAAGCCCTTTACATGTTTTATTTCATTTAGTCTTTGACATAACCCTATGAACAACAACTGTTACCCCACTTGTCACTTGGGAGGGCAAAGGGTTTTTGATTTTGAGATGACCTCTTCATCAGCAAGGGACTTGGCCAACTCCCCTTTGACCTGTCTAAAGACAAACACATTTCATCACTGCAAATGCTAGCTTTTTTTGTTTAATAAACATTTTATCCTGAAAAACATTTAGAGTTACAGAAAAGTTATAAAGATAGTACAGAGAGTTCTTGTATACCTTTCACTCCATTCCTCTTAATGTGAGCATCTTGCATTAACACGGAACATTTCTCAAAACTGAGACATCACCGTCGGTACATTACTCTTAACTCAACTATAGATTATTCAGGTTTCACCCGTTTTTCGATGAATGCCGTTCCAGGATTCAATCCAGGATCCCACATTGCATTTAGCAAGCATGGATGCTTTCTTCCCCAGACCCAAGCCAGTCCGGTCTCACACAACAAGTGTGCAGCCCTCTGTTGCCATGCGTTGACCCTAATCCTTGCAAAAGAACTACTCTGGCATCACTGAATTAGGGGTGTGTTTGCTTTTTTCCTGAGTAAGGAAAGAATGTCCCACATTGGCTAAGAATGCCTTGGTCTGAACCATTTGGGAGGTTGACTGATGTCAACCCTCAAATAATTTTGCTCTGGTACCCACATTTTTGAAATTTCTGAAACAGGGGGAGGAGATGCCAGGTCATCACTCAACACACACTGTCTCACAGTTCCGGAGGCTGGAAGTCCAAGGTCAAGGTGTCAGCATGGTCGGTTCCTTCTGAGGACTGTGAGGGAGAATCTTCCAGACTCTCTCCTAGAGAGAGAAGGAGGGGCCCCTGGAGGTCATCTAGCTCCTCTCGTCCCCTCTTCCCACCAAACATTGACTGAGTATCTCAGCATCTCCATTGTCAGTTATAGGACTCCCCTAGTCACAAAAGACAAAAGGCACCCAAGGAGATCTAGAGGAAAAATAAAGGGAGACGTTTTAGGGGTCTCAGTTCACATCAAAGTCCAAGTAAGGGAGAACCTTCCAGGCTCTGATGGTTTCCTGGCAATGTTTGGCATTTCCTGGATTGTAGAGCATCACCCCCATCTCTGTCTTTATTTTCACATGGCATTCTCCACATGTGCATGTCTCTGTGCCCAAAATCTCCCTGATTTATAAGGACACCAGTCACATTGGATTAGCCACCCTATTTCGGGATGACCTCATCTTAACTAAGTATATCTGCAACAACCTTATTCCTAGATTAGGAAATTCTGAGGTGTGGAGGGTTAAGACTTCAACATATGAATTTGGGTAGGGTGGGGGAAACACAACGGAACACATAATACTATCTGTGGTTTCTTCCTGTGGCTTAGGCTTCCCACAGCAGGTGGCTGGGCCCCTAGAGGGAGCACTCCAGGGCGGGTGTCCCGAGAAGGACAGTGGGGGCTGCAAGGCTTCTGACCTCCCCTCCGAAATCACACAGCATCACTTCTGCTGTGTTCTGTTGGTTAAAAGTGAGTCATGGAGCCTGTGCAGGTCCAGGGGAGGGGCCCCACAAGGGTGTGAATTCTGGGAGGTGTGCTGGGAGCTGGCTTTGGAACCAGTTACCCCAGGTTCACGGCAGGCTAACATCCCTAATCCCAGATTAAAGCATGTTCTGTTCCCTGAGTTTTGTGCCTCTGGTTAGCTCCCAGGGGTAGTTTGCTCAATAAATTGTTGTGGCCTGGAATTTTATCGTGACGGGATCTGTTCCATCAGCAGGAAAGTGCCAGGCCCCACCGCTTCTCCAGTGCACTCCCTGCCTCTTTTCCTTGGGAACCCAAGGCTGGCAGGGGCCAAGTCCTAGGACCGGAAGGACCCGAAGCTGGAACACAATGGGCTGCTTTTTCCTGCCCACACACCTGGGCCTGGCACTTGGGGGAAAAGTGCCCCAGGCAGGCAGGCTTGCCAGACTTAGAAAGAAGGAGACCGAACTTGAAATGTTTTCTAAATCCTCCAAATGGAGCTTCTGCAGCACCGGCACCAGCTTACCCCATCCCCACCCCGGGAGAGAGGAAAAGCAGGGAGAGGAAGAGAAGGAGTAGGTTTCCAGTCTGTTTATATTTCAGGCTATTTTGAAACCCCCTGAAGGCACTCACACACAGGGGCACATTTAAATGCACCAGGAAGTGCTCCCGGAATGGAAATTGGAGTCGGCGGAACTCTGGGGCACTGCACTGCCCGCTCTGTTCTGCTGTCCTTCAAACAACCAACAATTCAGCCCCTTCAATGCCCAACTCAAAGCCTCTCTCACCGGAAGGGCTTCTGGAGGTCATCTAGCTCCTCCCATACCCCCTTCCCACCAAATATTTACTGAGCTTCTCAGCATCTTCATTGTCAGTTACAGGACTCTTTGGTCCACAAGGAGTAGAGGAAAGGCACCCAAGCTGATCTAGATGAAAACTAAAGGGGGATTTTTTTAAGGGGCTTAGTTTACATCAAAGTCCAAGGAGAGTTTGGCCTCAGGTGTGGTTGAATCCAGCTGTTCCAATCATGTCATCAAGCGTGGGTCTCTGAACATCCCTCAGCTCTGTTCCCTCCATGGTAGCCTCATTCTCAGTATTATAAGGAGGCAAGGTGCCTGCCAGCAGCCCCAAACCCTTATCAAGTCCCTCAGAAGACCTTGGGATGTGAATTCCCATTGGCCAGGCTTAGTCACATGCACTGCTATCCTTACCAGCTGGGAGTGGAGTCAACTCCACCGGAAGCTCAGAGGTCCCTCTCCCACCCAACCCTTATACCCAGACACCAGGCAGCAAAAAAGCATGGTACCCATGCTCTCTGCTTATACCACTCTAGTGATGGAGGACTCATCAGCCTAGGGGCATCCCTGTCCTCTGATAACTTTATTCAGATTTCTATAATACTTCTTACCATACTTCAGTGCAATTTACTTGTTTACCTATACCCCTTATTGTACTCCTTTGTTTCTGTGTCTTCAGCACAAGGTCCCCAGAGAACAGGTGCTCAATAGATGTTTATCAAATGAAGGATTAATACCTTCCATTACTAAGCACATATGATGTGCCAGGTGTTTGATGCATATTATCTCATTTGATCCTCGTGACCACTCTCTTAGCTAAAGAGCATCATCCTGTTTTTATATGTGAAGAAACAGGTTCAGACAGGTTAAGAAGTCACCTTACCAAGGTCATCCAAGAAGAAGGCAGTGGAGCCAGGATTTGAGCCCAGGTGTTCTTGACTTTAACCTGATATGGAAGTGGGAGAAGCCGGGAAAGAAGGGAAGAGGACAGGAAAGAAGAAGAAGAGCCGAGAGGGTAGTGGAGGAAAAGAGAGGACAGAGGAAGGGGAATGGGAGGAAGCTTTGAATGTTCAAATTTCTTCCTCTGATGGCTATTATTATTATTTTTTTTAAAAAACACAGTCTTTTTATATTTCCCAGGTTGGATTAGAACTCTTGCTCAAACTCCTGAAGTTTGAGTGGTCCTTCTGCCTTCTGCCACAGCTACTGAGCTGAGAACACAGATGCACACCACTGCGTCCAGCTGGATGGTTGTTCTTTCTTTCTTTATTTTTTTTGAGATGGAATCTTACTCTGTTCACCCGGACTGGAGTGCACTGGCCTGATCTCGGCTCACTGCAATCTCCACCTCCTGGGTTCAAGTGATTCTGCTGCCTCAGCCTCACCAGTAGCTGGGATTACAGGTTCACGTCACCACACCCGGCTAATTTTTCTTTTTTTTAAGTAGAGATGTGGTTTTACCATGTTGGCCAGGCTGGTCTCAAACTCCTGGCCTCAGGTAATCCACTCACCTTGGCCTCCCAAAGTGCTGAGATTATAAGTGTGAGTCACTGTGCTCGGCCTGGATGGTTATTCTTAATTTGCTTTTGGGCCACTGACTCCTTAAAGAATCTGGTCCAAGTTAGCGCATTTTGGTGTGGCAATGCACCAAAGTACTGCATGCATGAGACTATTAAATTGAAGTAAATGTCATCCATATACTGACATAGCACATTAAGAGTATTAAGTTCAGTAAATGAAGAAAAAAGATGATATAATTTTATTTGGGGTACAGTTTGAAAATAATTTCAGCTTGGGAATTTCGTGGTGGGGTAAACTGCTTATCTTTTCAGTACTGTTTTTGTTTAAAAGCCTCAAATCATTTTGTGCAACACTTGCAGAGAATTTAAAAAAAAAGACTCAAATCTCTGGGTCACCACAGTCCCTCATTTTAATAAATGATTTTCTGTTATGCTTGATAATGGCATTAATTGAATAAGAAGGGAGAAATAGAAGACCAAAACTGATGACGAAGGCTTACACCTGGCTAGTCTACAGTGTCCCCAGTTCATGTCATTATCATTGGATTTGCTTTTTAAATTCAGAATAGGTGTTCGGTTGGAGCGTGGGCTCTTTGTCTTCATTGCTGTGGTGTTTGGAAAATAAAACAACTATGGAAAATAGGATGGAGGCCAACAACCTCCTAATACCAAAACCTGGAAGAAATACAACAGGAAAAGAAAACTTCAGGCCAATATCTGTGATGAACATCAACGCAAAAATCCTCACCAAAATACTGGCAAACTGAATCCCACAGCATATCAAAAAGCTCATCCACCATGATCAAGTAGGTTTTATCCCCGGATGCAAGGTTGGTTCAACATATGCAAATCAATAAATGTGATTCCTTACATAAACAGAGCTAAAGACAAAACCACATGATAATCTCAATAGATGCAGAAAAGGCTTTCGATCAAATTCAACATCCATTCATGCTAAAAACTCTCAATAAACTAGGTATTAAAGAAACACACCTCAAAATAATAAGAGCCATATATGATAATTCCACAGCCAACATCATAATGAATGGGCAAAAGCAGGAAGCATTTCCCTTGAAAACTGGCACAGGACAAAGATGCCCTCTCTCACCACTCCTATTCAACATGCTATTGGAAGTCCTGGCCAGAGCAATCAGGCAAGAGAAAGAAAGAAAGGGCATCAACACCACTGAAAGAAATAAATAGGAAGAGAAAAAGTCAAACTATCCTTGTTTGCAGATGACATGATCCTATAGTTCGGAAAATCCCACAGTCCAAAAGCTTCTTAAGGTGATAAACAATTTCAGGAAAGCATCAGGATACAAAATCAATGTGCAAAAATCACTAGCATTCCTATACAGCAACAACAGTCAAGCAGAGAGGCAAATCAGGAATGCAATCTCATTCACAATTGCCACAAAAAGAATAAAATACCTAGGAATACAGCTAACTAGGGAGGTGAAAGATCTCAACAAGGAGAACTGCAAAACTCTGTTCAAGGAAACCAGAGATGACACGGACAAATGCAAAAACATTCCATGCTTATGGATAGAGAGAATCAATATAGTAAAAATGACCTGCCTAAAGCAATTTATAGATTCAATGCTATTCCTATTAAACTACCATTGAGATTCTTCACAGAACTGGAAAAATCTATTTTAAAATTCATATGGAACCAAAAAAGAATCTGAATAGCCAAGACAATCCTAAGCAAAAAGAACAAAGCTGGAGGCATCATGCCACTCTCCTTCAAACTATACTACAGGGCTACAGTAACCAAAACAGCATGGCACTGGTACAAAAACAGACCCATAGACCAAAGGAACAGAACAGAGATCCCAGAAATAAGACCACACACCTACAACTATCTGATCTTTGACAAAGCTGACAAAAACAAGCAATGGGAAAAAGACCCCATATTCAATAAATGGTGCTGGGATAACTGGCTAGCCATACATAAAAGATTAAAACTGGACCCCTTTTTTAACACAATATGCAAAAATTAACTCAAGATGGATTAAAGACTTAAATGTAAAACCCAAAACTATAAAAACCCTGGAAGACAACCTAGGCAATACCATTTAGGACATAGGCACAGGCAAAGACTTCGTGACAAAGATGACAAAAGCAATTGCAACAAAAGCAAATATTGACAAATGGGGATCTAATTAAACTAAAGAACTTCTGCACAGCAAAAGAAACTATTAACAGAGTAACCACAACCCATAGAATGGGAGAAAATTTTTGCAAACTATGCATCTGACAAAGGTCTAGTATTCAGCATCTATAAGGAACTTGAACAAATTTACAAGAAAAAACAAACAACCCCATTAAAAACGTGAGCAAAGGACATGAACAGACCCTTTCAAAAGAAGCCATACATGTGGCCGACAATTACATGAAAAAAAGCTCAACACCACTGATCATTAGAGAAATGTGAATCAAAACCACAGTGAGATACCATCTCAGACCAGTCAGGATGGCTATTATTAAAAAGTCAAAAAAAAGCAAAAAAAAACCAGATGCTGGCAAGGTCATGGAGAAAAAGGAATGCTTATACACTGTTGGTGGGAGTGTAAATTAGTTCAACCATTGTGGAAGACAGTGTGGCAATTCCTCAAAGAACTAAAGACAAAAATATCATTCAACTCAGCAATCCCATTACCAGTTATATGCCCAAAGGAATATAAACTCTTCTGTTATAGGGACACATATACGTGTATGTTCATTGCAGGACTATTCATGATAGCAAAGACATGGAATCAACCTGAATGCCCATCAATAATAGACTGGATAAAGAAAATGTGGTACATATACACCACAGAATACCATGCAGCCATAAAAAGGAGCTAGATCATGTCCTTTGTAGGGACATGGATGGAGCTGAAGGCCATTATCCTTAGCAGACTAACATGGGAACAAAAAACCAAATACTGCATGTTCTAACTTATAAGTGGGAGGTAAATGATGAGAACACATGGACACAAAGAGAGGAACAACAGACACTGGGGCCTATTGGAGGGTGGATGGTGGGAGGAGGGAGAGGATCAGGAAAAGTAACTAATGGGTACTAGGCTTAATACCTGAGTGATAACATAATGTATATAATAAACTCCCATGACACGAGTTTACCTATGTAACAAACCTGCACATGTAACTCTGAACTTAAAATAAAAGGTTTTTTTTTTTTCTTTTTTTAAAGAAAAAGAAAATAGAGTGGAGGCTCCAGATGACAGGTGAATATGCAGGGGTCTTTCTGTGCATAGTTTCAGGGCTTTTGAAGATTCCCTAAGTCCCATAAGCATATGTGCATGTGAAAAAATTGCCCAAGATAAGAAGAACCACCCGAAAGCACAAGAGGGAACCATACTCGACACTCACACAGAGTATGCAGCACAGCCTATTCTCATCTGTCAATTGAAAAACCTCATAACTCGTGGGGCACTGGGGAGAGTACTCAAAAGAGTCTTGCTTCAACAGTGGGAATAATTATCCCTTTACAAAATGCAGCTCTCGTCACTCCTAACAAATCTAAGAAGCAAGACTTGAAAAGATCGAACTGTTTTCCAGCAATTTAATTGTGTTCCAGAACAAAGATCAAACATTTTTATAAAAATACAAAAATAGGCAGCACCCAATAAGGTCAAATTCACAATGTCTGGCATTTGATAAAAAATTACCAAGCATTTAAAGAAGCAGGAAAATGCAACCCCAAAATGAGGAGAAAAGTCAATCAAAACCAACCCAGAACTGACACAGAGGTTCGAATTAGCAGACAAAAAACATTCAAAAAGTTATTATAACTGCATTTTATTTGTTAAAGAAAAATGAGAGGAAAGATTGAACAGGTTAAGTGGAGTCAGAGAAGGTATCAAAAGGATCCAAATAAAAAATCTATTAAAATGACAACATCTGAGATGAAAAATAAACTGGATGGGAATAATAGCTGACTAGACATTGTAGAAGAAAGGACCAGTGGACTTGAGGATATATCAGTAAAAATTATCCAAAATGAACCACAGAAAGCCAGGTGAGGTGGCTCATGCCTGTAATCCCAGCACTTGGGAGGCCAAGGTGGGTGGATCACTCGAGGCCAGGAGCTCAAGACTAGTCTGGCCAACATGGTGAAACCCTGTCTCTACTAAAAATACAAAAATTAGCTGGACATGGTGGTGCATGCCTATGGTCCCAGCTACTTGGGAGGCTGAGGCATGAGAATCACTTGAACCCAGGAGGCAGAGGTTTCAGTGAACCAAGATCATGCCACTGCACCCTGGCCTGGGGGACAGAGTGAGACCCTGTCTCAAACAAAACAAAACAAACAAACAAAAACCAAAATGAACCACAGAGAAAAAAGATATTTAATTTAAAAAAATGAACAAAGCATCGTTGATCTGTGGGACAACTTCAAGCAGCCTAATACGTAGGCAAACGGAATTCCCAAAGGAGAGGAGAGAAAGGGGGTAAGGGAAAGCAAAAAAATCATTGGAAAGAAAAATACTCAAAGAAGAAAATGATTGTATTTTTAAAAATTTGAGCCAAGACTTTCACTGAACTCCAAGCACAGAAGCATGAGGAAAACTACACCAAGTTACACCATAATCAGATTGCTCAAAACCAATGGGAAAGAGAAAATCTTAAAAAGAGCCAGAGGAAAAAAAGACACAACATACAGAGGAACAAAAACAAAGATGACAGCAGATTTCCAATTGAAAACAATGCAAGTGAGAAGACAGTGGAGCAACATCTTTAAAGTATTAGAAAAATAAAAAACTATTGATCTAGAATTCAATACCCAGAAAAAATGTCTTTTAAAAGAGAAGGTAAAATAAACACTTTTTCAAGGCCAGGTGCAGTGGCTCTTGCCTATAATCCCAGCATTTTGGGAGGCCAAGGATTGTGGATTGCTTAAATCCAGGAATTCAAGACCAGCCTGGGCAACACAGCAAAACCCTGTCTCTATAAAAAAATTAGCCAGGCATAGTGGCTTGCACCTGTGGTCCCAGCTACCCAGGAGGCTGAGATGGGAGGATTGCTTGAGCCTGGGAGGTTGAGGCTGCAGTGAGCTGTGATTGCCTCCAGCCTGGGCAACAGAATAAGACCACGTCTCAAAATATATATATTATAAAGACCTTTTCAGACATACAAAAGCCAAAATAATTCACTACCAGCAGACTCACACAGTAAGAAGTGTTCAAGGAAGTTCTTTAGGCAGAAGAAAAAATGATATTGTGTGGGATATGAAATTACATAGGAGAATGAAGAGCACCTGACATGGTCACTCTAAAGATTAAAAATACAAACTTCTTTCTTATTATTTAAATCTCTTTAAAAGATAATTGACTACTTACACCTGTTAGAATGGCTGTTAACCAAAAAAGGTGACAGAGAACAATTGTTGGTGGGGATGTAGAGAAAATGGAATCTTGTACATGACTGGTAGGTATCTAAACTAGTATAGCCATTATGGAAAACAATATAGAGGTTCTTCAAAAAACTAAAAATAAAACTACCATATGATCCAGCAATTCCACTTCTGAGAACATATCCAAAGGAATTGAAATCATTGAAGAGATGTCTCCATTCCCATGTTCATTGCAGCATTATTCACAATTCATTATTGCAGATGAGATACGGAATAAATCCAAGTGTCCATCAGTGAACGAATGATAAAGAAAACGTGGTATCTAAACACAATGGAATACTATTCAGCCTTTAAAAATAGGAAAATGCTGTCATTTGCAACAACATGGAGGAAACTGGAAGGCCTTATGCTAAGTGAAATAAGCCAGGTACAGAAAGACAAATACTGCATGATATCACTTATATGTGGAATCTAAAATAACCGAACTCATAGAATCAGAGAGTTCAGCGGTGGTTAGCAAAGGCTGGGGTGGGAGGGCAGGAAATGGGGAAATATTGGTCAAAAGGTACAAAGTTTCCATTAGACTAGAGAAGTAAGTTTTGGAGAACTGTTATACAGCATGGACTATAGCTAATAATCATGCATTGTATATTTGAAAATTGCCAAGACCTTAAAGCAGGGACCAAGATAGCAAAACAAACAGTTGTAGCTAATAAGCAAATAGAGAAGAGAAAATGAAATTAATTAATCTAAAAAGAGGGGAAAAATAGAGGAGAAAAGGAACAAAGAACGAATGGGACAATTAGAAAACAGATACTAAGATGCTAGATTTGAACCTAACTATATCAATAATAGCATTAAATATAAATGATCTGAACATCTCCATTAAAAGATAGAGATGTTAGGTTGGATGAAAAAGTAAGACCCAACTATATGCTGCCTATAAGAAACTGACTTTAAATATGGGGACACAAATAGGTTAAAAGTAAAATTATAGAAAAATATATATCATGTTAACACTAATAAAAAGAAGGCTGCAATGGCTATATTAATGCCATACAAAATACATTTCAAAGCAAATAATTTGACAATGGATAAAGAAAGTCATTTCATAATAATAAAGAAGTCAATTTATCAAAAGGACATAACAATTCCAAGTATATATGCACCTTATAAAGAAGTTAAAGTAGAAGAAACAGAAACTGATAGAATTCCAAGGAGAAATAGACAAATCCACAGTTATAATCAGAGATTTCTATACTCCTCTTTCAAGAATTGATAGGACTAGTGGAAAAAAAAATCAGTGAGCATACAGAAAGTCTGAACAGAATTATCAACCAACTTGATCTAATTGATACTCATAGAACACACCACTCAAAACAGCAAAATACATATCCTTTTCAAGTATACATGAAATGGTTGCAAGATAGAATATAGTCTCAATATAGTCTCAATAAATTTAAAATGATTCAAGTCATACAAAGAATGTTCACTGACCATGATGGAATTAAATTGGAAATCAATAAGAGAAAGATCTCCAGAAAGATCCCCCAAATACTTGGAAATGGAATAACACACTTCTAAATAACTCAAGGATCAAGGAAGAAATTAAAAGGG
>NW_026652779.1:21804-24343 GCF_009828535.3 Hylobates moloch
ATCAAAAGACATGAAAACACTGAAACACAGGGCAAACACT
Source organism: Hylobates moloch (assembly GCF_009828535.3). Taxonomy (NCBI): domain Eukaryota; kingdom Metazoa; phylum Chordata; class Mammalia; order Primates; family Hylobatidae; genus Hylobates; species Hylobates moloch. The sequence continues at coordinate 21,845 of NW_026652779.1, forward strand.
GAAAAACAATGTGCAAAACGTGTACACTGAAAATTATGGAACATTGCCGAAGTGCAAGAAAACCTAAACAAATGGAGAGGTATACTATGTTCATGAGTTAGAAGACTCAACATGGTTAAGATGGCAGTTCTCTCCAAATTAACCCATAGAGTCAATGTAATCCAATCAAAATCCCAGTCTTTTGTGTAAGACCGATAAGCTGATTCTAAGAGTTGCATGAAATACAAAGGACCTAGAATAGTCAAAGCAACCCTGAAAAACCATGAAGTGGGAGGACTTAACACTCCCTGATGTCAAGACTTAGCATAAAGCTACAGTAATCAACACTGTGTGGCATGGGCTTAATGATAGACACATAGATCAATGGAACACAAAAGGAAATCCAGAAATAGATCCACATGTGTATGGACAACTGATGTTTGACAAAGATACAAAGGCAATTCAGTGGAGAAAGAACAGTCTTTTTATGGAATGGTGCTGAAACAATTGAATATCTACTTGCAAAAACAAAGAAAGAAAGAACTCCTATCTGTACTTTATACTATATTTTAAAAATGAGCTCAAAATGGATCATATATCTAAATGTAAAATCTAAATATATGAAATTCCTAGAAGAAAACATTGGAGAAAATCCTTATGACCTTGGGTTAGGCAAATATTTCTTAGATGCAACACCAAAAGCATGGTTCATAGAAGAGTTGGATAAATTGGACTTCATTAAAATTTTTTTAAAAACCACTTGTACTATTCAAAAGACAATGTTAAGAGAATGAAAACACAAGCCACATAGTAGGAGGAAATTTTTTCAAATCATGTATCTGATAAAGGACTTATATCCAAAATACATAAGGAACTCTCAAAAACTCAAATAAGAGAGCGCCCAACTTATTTTTTTAACTGGGCAAGATTTGAAGTCATTTCACCAAATCACATATTCGGATGGTAAATAATCATGTGAAAAGATGTTTGATAGAAAACATGTCGTGGGTGGCTGGGGGAAGTGAGGGCATCAGGAAGAATAGCTAATGGATGCTAGGCTTAACACCTAGGTGATGGGTTAATCTATGCAGCAAGCCACCATGGCACGTGTTTACCTATGTAACAAACCTGCACATCCTGCATATGTAGCCCAGAACTTAAAAGTTGAAGGGAAAAAGTAAAAGAAAACATGTCAGTCTCAGCAACAATAGTGAGATCTCTTCTCTACAAAAAATAAAACAATTAGCCGGCTGTGGTGGCATACACTGGTAGTCCCAGCTACTTGGGAGGCTGAGACAGGAGGATTGCTTGAGCCTAGGAGGTCCAGGCTGCAGTGAGCCATCATGGTGCCGCTGCACTCCCACCTGGGTGACAGAGTGAGACCCTGTCTCAAAAAAAAAAAAAGTAAAACATGTCATTAGAAAAATGCAAATTACAGCACAAGCAGATATCTATTGCTACACATCTATTAGAATGGCTGGTATCTGAAAGACTGATCATAGCAGGTGTTGGTGCCGAGTGTGGGGAATGACTGGGTCTCTTATATGCTGCTGGTGGGAATGGAAGCTGGTACAAATATTTTGGAAAACAGTTTGGCAATTTCTAACGAAGTTAAACATACATGCAGCATATAACCCATGAGAAAAAAAAAGCATGTGTCCCATCTATTCATACAAAGACTTGTACACAAACATTCATAGCAGACTTATTTGTAATAGCCCCAAACTGGAATCAACCAAATGTCCTTCAGCTGGTGATTGATGAAGAAATTGTGGTATATTCATGCAATGGAGCAATAAAAAGGAACATGCTCTAACCTATGAGACTGCATAGATGCATAGCAATATAATTAGGTGGAGTGAAAAAACCATCAGTAAATACATATGATTACTTTTATGTGAAATTCTAGAAAATGCAAACTAATCTTTAGTAACAGAAAGCAGATCAGTGGTTGCCTGGAGAAGAGGGTGGGTTGGAGGAAGGAAAAATTACAAAGAGTCTCTTCTGCTTGTAGTGTTGGTTTCACAGGTCCATCCACATGTCAAAATGCATCTAATTGTACAAACTTATTGTAGCTCAGTAGAGCTGTTTTAATTTTTATCTTAAAAACCTTTTTTTTTTTTTTTTTTTTGAGATGGAGTTTCACTCTGTTGCCCAGGCTGGAGTGCATGGCGCGATCTCTGCTCACGGCAACCTCCACCTCCTGGGTTCAAGCGATTCTCCCACCCTCAGCCTCCCGAGTAGCTGGGATTACAAGTGCACACCACCATGCCCAGCTAATTTTTGTGTTTTCAGTGGAAATGGGGTTTCACCATGTTGGCCGGGCTGGTCTCAAACTCCTGACCTCACGTGATCCTCCTGCCTTGGCCTTCCAAAGTACTGGGATTACAGGTGTGAGCCACTGCACCTGGCCTTTTTAAAAATGTTTTTGTAGAGACAGGGTGGCTGTTCCTCAGGCTGGTCTCAAACTCCCGGCCTCAAGTGATCCTCCCTCCTCAGCCTCCCAAAGTTCTGGGACTA
>NW_026652780.1:0-24341 GCF_009828535.3 Hylobates moloch
TAGATTCTGGATATTAGCCCTTTGTCAGATGAGTAGGTTGCAAAAATGTTCTCCCATTCTGTAGGTTGCCTGTTCACTCTGATGGTAGTTTCTTTTGCTGTGCAGAAGCTCTTTAGTTTAATTAGATCCCATTTGTCAATTTTTGCTTTTGTTGCCATTGCTTTTGGTGTTTTAGACATGAAGTCCTTGCCCACGCCTATGTCCAGTTTCTTCTTCAAGAATTAAAGACCTTCCCTAGAACCTCTGCACAGTGTGAATCCCCCTACTCCACCAGAATGTGGGTTGCCTGCTTAGACTTAGAAGTATTATTTGTTCTGGATCTCAGTTAGTTTTCTTTAATATCTCTCTGACTGCTTGTTTCCGTGCCTCCTTAGGCATTGTGCCATTCCATACAGGCTGATCTCTGTCTCTACACCATCAACTGAGGCATCCGTCATTCTCTTCAAACTTTGACCTTCTTCACCTGTCTTATTGAGCTTTGGTCAGCCAAATCTCCAACCCTCCCTAGGGTGACCAGATGTTCTAGTTTGCCTGAAACTGGCAGCATGCCAGGAAATGGGACTTTTGGTTTTAAAATGAGAACAATCCAGGGCTAACCAGGATGAGTTGGTCACTCTACTCCACATCCTACAACTTGCAACTAGCCAAGGTCACCTAGTCCTAGGGCCAGGAGTATTTCCAGCTCATCCTTGCTTTTCCTGCAATGTTTAGTTCAGGAAATTCTGAGTTTGCAAATAGCTTTTAATCATCATCACCTCCCACCCCATCTCTTATTTTCAAACTGGCGGTGCTACTAGGCAAAGGTATAATTAATTAACCACAAAAGCAAGGTGAAGATAATCATAAACATCTTTAAACCCAGCCTGGGGAAATCAGGTGTTGGTGGTTCAGAAAGATATGCAGCAGTGTGCAGATTGTGATAATATTTCCCTAAATGCATTTCTAAAATGATGGGTATTTTTCTCTGTCTTGCCCTTTATTTTTTACTTAGAAATAATGTATAAGTCTCAGCATCACTTTCAGCCTTGTTATATTGTTCCAACGCCTACAGCTATTTGTACTCCAACTGCTCCATTGCAGCTAAAGTTTGTTTACATATTTCGGTTTTCAGATGAGTCAGCTTCAGGCAGATTTGTTCTCTTATGTGAATTCCCAGCCCTGTCTTCTGCCATTTCTGGGACTACATGGAGCCTGACCCAGCAGTGGGCATGGAAACATGCAGGTGCAGAAATACTAAGGATGAAAAGCTCACTGTAACTTTGCAACAGCTTGAAGATATTGAACTGAAATCTGAAATGTGTTAAGGTAACAAATTTGAAAATGCTCATTTCATTCCTATGCCCTTCACCGCCCAGGTATCTTCTCATTTGCCTTGGGCCGTTTGAAGCAAGCTGACTCCAGGCATACTTGCAGAAAAACAGCCCCATAATAAAGTATGTGTGAAAATGATTGTAGCTTTGGCCAGCACATGGGAAGCAGATGTTTTCCAAGAGAATTGATGGCATCACAGGCCCATCACAATCTGGCCACAATCTGTCTTTCCAGACGCATCAGCCCCCACCCCATACATGTTATACTCAGCCACACAAAATGATTCTCCAAATCCCATTATGCCTTTTCATGCCTCCATTCTTCTTCGCATTTGCTATTTTCATAGTTCAGAATCCTCTATGATCTCCTTTTTTCTCATGCCCACTGATTTTTTAGGATCTCGTTCAGATGTATTCTCTAAAGGCTTTCTGAAATCCAGCAAGCAATTATTTATTCAGGCCTCTTTGCTTCCTTACCATGGTGAACATTCTTCCGTCTATCAGGCCCCAACAGAGCCTTAAGCCCTGGAATCTGTGCCATCCGGGTATGTCTGAGAACTCCCAGAGTTAGGATACAACAATAAATGGAAGTATTACATGGCAGTGAGCCTGTGGTCCCACCTACTCAGGAGGCTGAGGTGGTAGAATGGCTTAAGTCCAGGAGTTCAAAGCTGCAGTAAGCTATGACCACATCACTGCACTTCAGCGTGGGCAAAAGTGTGAGAACCTATCTCTAAATAATAGTAGTAGTAGTAGTAATAATAATAATAAGGAAGTATTAGCATAAGGAACCTGAAGCTCTATGTGAAAGGGTAAGTATTGCTACTTTGGGACTGACAGCGGACTCAATATCTAAGATTCCTTGGAAGCTGGAAATGTTTCCCCCTTTAATCTTAAAGTCAGTTGAGGTAGCTGATATTTTTGCTTCCCCAGCACTCTTTCCAATGGCTCTTCTTCCAGTGTCTGATAGACATTGTCCCTGCCACAGTAGTGGTCATGGCCAGAGAGGCTTGGCCAAGCACAGAACTCCTTCTCTTGGCAAACAGTGATTGGCCCAGGGGATGGCCCATGACCCAAATAGTCCATCAGAATTTTTCTCTGGGAGTGATACGTAAACAGTAGGAGGAGACACTGAAGAGGCTGGTTCAGAGTGTGAAAAAAGAAGTTAAAGGCTCAAACCAATTAATATTACAGAAGTTAAAAGCTGCTGCCATGGTAATAGTGACAGGATCAGCAAGAATACAAGGAACAAGTTCTTTTTCCCAAAAATTCTGTCTTTCTATCTCCTTCCAGTGCCCCTGCTGGCAGAACCTAACAGGAAGCCAGATGGCAAAGAGAGCATTTAGTTTGTAGAGTTCTAGCTCTGAGCACCTTTTATTTGCCATATTGTGAACTACAAGTCAGGCATAGATATTGACTGCTCCCTCAAGATTCTCATAATCAATAGAAGAGATAAACGATAAAGATAGAATATAAGTACAGTCTACATAAGGACCAAGTGTAGTGGGAACACAGTCCTGGGGCCCCTAGCCCAGGCTGAGCCAGGAGGCTCAGATAGGGAATTTCTAAAGTAATCTACATTAGAGATTAGAGGAAGTTTCACCAAAGTAGGTGGTGGGAATAAACATAAGAAGAAAGAACTGAGACTTCTTGGATCTCAAATTTGACTGCATTTGAGAATCACCTGGAAGCTTATAAAAACCTCAATGCCCAGGCCTCTTCTAGACCAATGACATAAGACTCCCTTGAGGTCAGATCCAGTATTTAAAAAAAAATATTCCAAATGATTCCAATGTGTATCAAATATTTGAAAAATGTTAAGTCGACAGAGCTTGAGGACTAATTGCATATATGGTGAAGAAGAGGAAAGAGAGTTCAAGATCTCTCTCTAGTTTCTGGCCTAAGCAACCCTGTAGAGGGCAGATGGTGAGATAAATGTTTCTAGTATAATCATATATTGTTTTGTCATTTCCAAGGTGCCCTGTAAATGTGTTATGTAAACAGAAACTACTTAATAAATTTTATTGGATAAATTACTTCCCATGATGAGAGGGGAAGGCATAATAAGCAGGGTTTTAGAAAGATATGGCAAGTGCTACCAGCAAGTGCTTAGTAAAGGTTTGAAAGAAAATCAGTAGTGATGGCTGTAAGTGATTAATCTAATGTGTATGGGTAGTGGACACAAGTAAGAAGCACACCTACATTAAACATGCACAAACATCCTCTCAGTAGGGCAATTTTCAACCAGAACTAAGGCTTTCCAATCAGAACTAATACTAATGCTTAAATATGATACTTAAAATAATTATTTATAAAAATCATTAAACACAAGTTATGCTAGGCTCTTGCGTGTTAATTATTGCTGCCATTCACCAGATATTTCCAGATCTGCCTCTTACCAGGCACATGGTAGAAGTATGATTCCTGGCCCCTTTATGTTTTCAAGGGTCACATGACCAGTTCTGTCAAATAACTTGATCTCAAATTCCTGGCCTCAAAAGATCTTCCTGCCTTGGCCTCTCAAAGTGCTGGGATTACAGGCATGAGCCTCCATGCCTGGTATGTCCAATAACTTGAAAGTGGAAGTGACTCTAGGCCACAGCATTCAATTTCCAAGCATTTACTAAATTAATTAGTTATAAGATTCTCCAGGGCTCTTATATTTCTCAGGCAGAGTAACCAACAAAATCAAAGATGGTGGCTTCTGCATCAACCTGGTTTCTTAAGCAACTATGATATGTCCAACCTCTGATGGCCATGAGCTAAAAGTACATCTTTTAACAACCAGGCTGATCTGAAATTAACCAGCAACCAGGTTGTTTGTTATGGCAGCATAAGGCAGCCAATCCTGATTGATACACACTTTAACTGAGGAAGATTTCTCCTTCTAACTCCCTGGTCCTTATTTTCTATGTTTACTCAATTAGAGATGCCATGTCTGTCCTTATGATGCCTCTTTTACATTGTACAGCTTCGTAGATCTTCAGATGCATTTTACTCCTGTCTCCAATTAGAATACAAACTCCTTCAGGGCAAGAACTGATCCCAAATAAATTATGTAACGTCTCTAAGCCACAGTTCCTTAACCTGTTAAATGGAAATATTTAAAAAATTCCTCATAGCTTTTCAGGAGTGTTAAGATGAGCACACATAGAATATCAACCACAGAGCCTAATAGAAAATAAACAATCAAAAATTACTATCTAATTTACTTTCCTTCCATTCATCTTTGTAGCCCCCACAAAATTTAGCACGTTGCTAGCTCAAAATTATAGTTATGCACTGATTATCTACTATGTGCCAAACCCTAACTAGATGTTATTTTAACCCTTAATTAAATATGTATTATTATATGTAACTGCGTTTCCATTTTTATGGGCAAGAATATTGAGCCTCAAAGAGATTAAATATAATAAATAACTTGCTCAAATGGAAAGAGCTAGTTTTCAAATATGTTGCAACTTCAAATCCTCTGCTTGTTCTCCCACAAAGCACACTGCTTCCTTTAGTTGTTATATAGGAATCAATGTGGTTTGAGACTACAAAAGTGATACACTTTATCTATCTACTTATGTATTGTCATAATATTCCTCATTTCTAAGAAGCTATTGAATGTAAGATCCATTATTAATTTATTTTTGAAAAGGAAACACTAACATCAAATGTAGATATGGATTTTTAAGTTTATCTTAATTTCAAAAATTCAAGATGAAAGGAAAAAACAGGGTAGTTAGAAATGATTAAATATCTTGATATAAATAGAGATAAGGTGAGGCACTGTATCAAAATGACACTTTACTTATATGTTAATGTCTGAAATACTCAAAACAACACTGAGAAAAGGTGTCACTGTTCCCAGTTACAGTTGGAAAAATAGAGACGTAAGAGGACCTGAGGAGAGGCAGCCCCAGCAGGCATGTCAACACTGTCTTTGTATGTTAGGCGGAGTTGGTGCCTATTGTGCGGAGTGATTTGGGATTTCAGAGTTACTGGTCAGTCTCTTTAAAACACTTTCTCAATTGCCTTTAGATGAAATCGACTATGAGGCAGTTCCTGAAATTGTGTGATTTACTGTCCTGAGTACGGCAGGGTAGAAGGTCCCCAGGGAAATGTGCGTGCAGAGCAAGGGAAGGATTGTGTCTCTTCCTCACCTTCCTCCCCAGACACCCACCACTGTGCCAGGCAAAGTGCTATCACTGTGGTGTGTACGAAGCTCTGCAAGGTAAGACACAATTCAGCTTGATGAGTGCCAGGGATAGCAGTTTCCTCAGCCTCACAAGAGAAGAAGAGAAACTCTGGTGGGCCATGGTGGCTCATACCTGTAATCCTAGCACTTTGGGAGACCAAGGCAGGCAGATCACTTGAGGTGAGGAGTTCAAAACCAGCCTGGCCAACATGGTGAAACCCTGTCTCTACTAAAAATACAAAAAAAAAAAAAAAATTAACCAGGCATGGTGGCAGGCACCTGTAATCCCAGCTACTCAGGAGGCTGAGGCAGGAGAATCTCTTGAACCAGGGAGATGGAGATTGCAGTGAGCCAAGATCATGCCACTGCACTCTAGTCTGGGCGACAAAGTGAGACTTTGTCTCAAAAAAAAAAAAAAAAAAAAAAGAAAAAAAGAAAAGAAAAGGAAGAAAGAAACTGTGGGCTTTATAAAAGGAAATTGAAGTTACAGACAATTTGGCACCAGGGAACTAAAAAGATCAAAGACCCTGGATGCCAAGAATTTGATGATATCAAGGGGCTGTGCTAATAAAATGCTTCAACACAGAGCAAGGACCCTTGCAAGTCATGGGTGTACTGTTTGCTCCATTCCTTTCCAAAACCTCCTAATGATGTCCTCTGTGCTAGAAATGTCCATGAACTCCTAAACAGAGGGAAGCTCTACAGCTGACACAAGAGTCTTGCCTGGCAATAAAGTTTTTAAGCAAGGGTGTTCAATTTCACTATGCTCAACCATTTTGACTTCCAAGAAATTAACTAATGAAGCTCATGTCAGCCCAGCCAGAGGCTCAGTTGTCTATAAGGCACATGGGTCTGTTTTTAACTGGCTGCATGGAATAAAACTTCCTTCCAAGTGATGATTAGCTAAAGTAATATGGAACTCATTGCTGCCTCTTATTTGTCCAAAGTCCTGCTGGATACAGCCAAAAATCTCCTAAAGGGTATACTAGCCACACAATCTACCTGAATGGCTGAAATATATCCCCAGTTTAGACTCAATCAACTTGGAAGTCTGTACCTTAGTACATCTGATCAATTCCTTAGGGGATTATTTTTACTGCCTTGCCCTTTTACTGAACTGTCTTTGTGGGAGACCATCAAACTCTGTTGAGGGTGGCTATAAGAAGACACAGCTCACTGTACTCGTTCCTGAGTCTACTGAGAGGGTGTTGTTGAGCACATCAATCATTACATCACACACTGTACTTTTCTGAGGATGCTGGGGAGAAATTTCTGTCTGCTTCCAGCAATAAGAATAGAACAAATCTATTTATATCTTATAAACACTGTGAACTATGTAACAGGCAGAGTTTTTAAAATTTCCTTTTAGTTGCCATCTCTTATAAAATAATTTTTGGAACATAATAAGTATTTATAATATGCACATTTAGTCTCATCCTTGCTATTCTTAGGTCCCACCTTGTTTCTCTTTATTCTTTTACCCCTAATTTTAATCTATTATATCTTGCTCTGTATTATGCAAGTTACCTTAAATCTCTTTTGCAACAAAATTGGGGTTCTTAAATAGATTTGTTATGTTGGGCTGATGCTGGTATTCTAATTAGATCCATTCCTTCCTCTTTAAAGTGTTTTTTTAAAAATATTCTTCTATTTAAATGAAAATAATTCTGGACAGGACTATGTGAGATAGCATATTAAACTGTCATCAGACACTTATACCTCATTTTCTATTATTTGAATAAAGAAAGAGATATCTGGTTGGGACTCTATTTATGTAAAATTGAATGAGGGGGAGAAGATAGAAAAAAAGTGGATTTTTAACAAAATAGAGTAACAACTTTCAATGTCTATAAGATCAGAATAATAGGATAACACCAAGAAATTAGAAGTTAATTGAATCATATGCCATGCCCTGCATTTTAGTCCAAATAACCAACTGTCCAAATTGAGAATGAGAGAGTGTCATTTAACCAGAGTTCAGATGGAAAAAAGATCCAAGAAGTTTGGACGATTACTAGTTAACTATCTGACTCAAATTTGTTATCACTAATTATAAAGCTTTGAAGTCTTAAGCAGGAGTCATGGAGGACCCATACCAAGTTCATGGTAAGGTAACGATCTTAGGGTAAATTTGGCATTGATTAATACACATCTGGAAAAGGGAACTAGTTCAGGATAACTTTTTTTTTTTTTTTTTTTTTTTGAGATGGAGCCTTGCTCCTTCGCCAGGCTGGAATGCAGTGGTGTGATCTCAGCTCACTGCAACCTCCACCTCCCGGGTTTAAGCAATTCTCCTGCCTCAGCCTCCTGAGTAGCTGGGACTACAGGTGTGTGCCACCATGCCCAGCTAATTTTTTGTGTGTTTTTAGTAGCTGGGTTTTCACCATGTTGGCCAGGTTAGTCTCCATCTCTTGACCTCATAATCCACCCACCTCGGCCTCCCAAAGTACTGGGATTACAGGTGTGAGCCACCATGCTGGGCCCAGGATAACATTTTAAGAGGAACATGAACTATCTGGAATTTGGGACAATGGTAATACATATGTTAAAAATACTGGAAACCAGGCCATGTGGAGAATTATTTAAAGTATCATGTTGCAATACAGTGAGATAGAACATGGTTTTGAAGTTAAACCCACCTGGGTTCAAGTATTTGTTACCACTTGCTAGCAACTTGAATTAAGTTTCTTCTATCTGACTCTGTATCTCTAGTGTGAATGTATTTAACAAATTACTTTTCTTCTTGGGAGGAAGGAGCAAGACACAGAAGACATGGAGATCCATATAGAATCATAAGAAGGTAAAAAAGAAGGAAAAAATTTAAGAGACTACACACAGCCTAAAAGTAAGGAAACAGCTAAAAATTATATTAGAAAGGTAGTAGGAAGTATAATCTGTGTGGAATTGAATTCAAAATATGTATACAAAGTGAGCTAACTGTGTTTTAGAAAACAGATTTTGGTGGTCAGCATATCATACTATATATGACATTTTTATCATCTTCAGGAAAAACTAGACTATCACATTTATAATAGAGTCAAAAGCAGAAATGTATTATCATAGCAACTTGGAGAATCAACCATTGTAGGCATAGTGAAAAGGAAAGGAGTTGAGTTCAAATTCACACACTGTAACTGACTAGTTATGTGACCTTAGGCAAGATTAACTCCATTTAACTTCACTTTTTTCAAATGTAAAATAGGAAGTATAGAAGTTGATCCTTGCCTAGCTTACAGGATTGACACATGACTTCATGTAAAATTCTATTTGTATTTTGTAAAGTATAATATCCTACAAAACTTTTATTTTCATCATGACTGGTATGATTAAATATGAAATTACATAGTAATCAAAGGGATTGTGAGTGTGGATGGGCCTCAGCATGAGTTCCCACTGTCCCAGAGAAAAGCCCTTGTCTTCAAGAGGCATGTATAAATAATAGTAATCACAGAAAGAGAGAGAGCTATAAGTGCCAGGAAGATTCCATTTTCAACGCTTGGCAGTTAAATAGGAATTACTCTTATATGCTGCATTTATTTGGAGATAGGTAGAGATAAATCGATCGATAGATAATAGATGATAGATAAGTAGAGAGATAAATAGATTAGATAGATACAAGATAGCTGATAGATAGATGATAGATAGATTATAGATAGGTGTATTAATCCATTTTCACATAGATACAAAGACATACACAAGACTGGGTGATTTGAAAAGAAAAGAGATTTAATTAAGTCACAGTTCCACATGGCTGGGGAGCCTCAGAAAACTTACAATCATGTTGAAGGGGAAGCAGGGGAAGCAGGCACGTCTACATTGCCTGCAGGTGAAAGAGAGCATGTGAGAGCACAGGAAAAATTACCACCCATAAAACCATTAGATTTCATGAGAATTCACTCGCTATCATGAAAACAGCATGAGGGAAACTGCCCCCATAATCCTATTGCTTCCCTCCCTCAACACATAGCGATTACATGTCTCTCTCTCCACATGTGGGGATTACAATTCGAGATGGAGATTTGGGTGGGGACACAGAGCCAAACCATATCAGTAGGTAGATAAATAGATAGATGAGATAGTAGATAGATAGAAGACAAATGATAGGTAGATAGATTATAGATTATAGATAGGTAGGTAAATTGATTAGACAGACATATAAATAGATGATAGATGTTAGGTAGATAGATAAATAGATTAGATACATAGATAGATGATAGAAGATAGATGATATTAGTGTGATAGGTGTATTAGTCCATTTTCACATTGCTACAAAGACATACCCGAGACTGGGTAATTTATAAAGAAAAGAGGTTTAAGTAAGTCACAGTTCCACATGGAAGTTCCACATAGGTAGATAAATGGTGGATGATTAGATACGTGATAGCTAGTTAGATAGATAAGACTTTGGGGGTGAGATAACTGACAGGTGCATTCCTATTAACTGGAAAACTTTTGTTTTTATGGACAGAAGAATGGAGTAAGGCTTTCATTTTGAAAGTACATGTTATAATAATGCAATATTTTATATAAAGGAAGTGAGCAATTAGTATGTCCATGCTTTAAACAGGGTGGGGAAAGAATCTAAAGCAGTGGCTGGATCAGAAAGTAACTTTCAACAGCTGAATATCTGATATAGTTTGATAGTTTGTGGTAAGAAAAAAGAAAAGAAAAGAAATGACTCTTCCCCAAAGATGTCCACTTAATCCCCAGAAACTGTGAATGTGGTATATATATGGCAAAAAGGGATTTAGGGTTGCAGGGAGAATTAAGGTTGCTAATCAACTGATCTGAACATAAGAAGATTAACTGGGATTATCTGGGTGGGTCCCTTGGAACCTCACGGATTCCACTCTGTAAGAGGAAGAAGGATCAGACAGGAGATGCAAGGTGAAAAGGACTTGACCTTGTGACTAGCTTTGAAGATGAAGAATGGAGGCTGTGAGTCTTCCTTGACTACCTGTATTTCCTTATACAGGTAGCCCCTAAAAGCTTGGAACTGCCCTCAGACTACAGCCAGGAAGCAGACAGGGACTTCAGTTCCACAGCCACAAGGAGCTGAATTCTGCCAACCAGAATGAGCAAGAACATGGATTCTCCCCTGAAGCCTCCAGAAAAGAATGCAGCCTACAGTCAGCACTTTAAGTCCCATGCAACCTATAATAGATTTCTGACCTACAGAGCTTTAATGTCGTAAATTGGTGTTGTTTGAAGTCATGAAGTTTGCGGTAGCTTGTTATGACAGTAATTGAAAACTAATACCTGGTCCTTTTAGCAGAATTACCAGCACCCTGTAATGTGTCATTCACGCATATCTTTTTTTTTTTTTGGTGGGGGCGGGGAGACAAAACTCTAGAGTTTAATCTTCCCTCTTGACTGACTTGGAAGTGTTCCTGTCAATATAAAAGATCTTGTTGGGGGTGGTGGAGAAGCCGAAGCCGGCTCCGCGGCTGTACTTCCAGCTCATGGCCCGGTCGTAGTCCTGCTGCAGGTTCTGCTGCAGGCTGTCGGCTGCCTTCTTGCTGAGGGCCATGTTGGGCCTTGCAATCGTGCTGGGGGTGGGGGGGCGGCAGCTGAACGAAGTGGACAGGTTTGTTTGTTTGTTTGTTTGTTTTGAGACGGAGTTTCGCTCTTTCACCCAGGATGGAGTGCAGTGGCTTAATCTCGGCTCACTGCAACATCTGCCTTCCTGGTTCAAGCGATTCTCCCACCTCAGCTTCCCAAGTAGCTGGAATTACAGGCACATGCCACCACGCCCAGCTAATTTTTGTATTTTTAGTAGAGTCGGGGTTTCACCACGTTGGCCAGGCTGGTCTGGAACTCCTAACCTCGTGATCCACCCGCCTCGGCCGGGACAGATTTTTGAAGCCACCCATAAGTTTGAGAAATTTCAGTTTCTGTTCCTCGTTCTCAAAACCAGCAGTATCCCACTGGCCAAACTGGGTTCCCGTCCACTTCCAGGTTTCAGAAGCTTCTGTTTTGCCTGACTCGCGATGGACCTCTTCTTGAAAGGCCTTTCCCCTCACCTGGTCTATGTGCGCCTGGTCCATATTGCCTTTCTTTTCCAACACCACCTCTAAGTCGGTGTCTGTTTCCTCCTTCCAAGGGCCTCCTGCTACCTCACTCTCTTTCCTCTTATTTTTTCTTCCTTTTCAGAGCCGGCTCCTCAGTGACCTTCTTCTTGGACTTCATCTTTTTCTTCGCGGGGGCCTTAGGGCCATCTCCTATAGGGATGTATTCTGGAGCCTCAACTTTGACTGGTTTAGTTTTACTTCCTTTATGGGGGCTGCTCTCCAAGGACCTGGAGGCTTGGAGTGGCCTGGGAGGACGTCTCCCTCCTGGTGGAATTTTTTTTTTCTTCTTCACCTTCCCACTGTGTTCCCTGGGGCTCTTCTGCTTCTGTTTCTGCCCCAAGGCTGCCTGTTCCTCACCGTCCTTCCCCATTGAGCAAGTGTCCGCAGCATCCCGGGCTCGCAGAACCAAGGGTCCTGGACTGAGAAGGCTGTGGGGTCCTGGGCCCCCTATTTTTTGCCTTCTTGTGTTTTTTGAGTTTCTTTCCAACTCTGGTTTCCTCCTCACTGTGTCTGAGGTCTGGGGAGGTTTTCACCCCAGAGGCACGGGACATAGCCTGAGGTGACTTCTTTTTCTTCTCCCCACTGAGGAACTTCAAGTGGCCAAGCACCTGCTTCCTGGGGCTAGGTGACTTCTCTATCCATCTGGCACACAGCGTGGTCTCAGGTTCTACATGCTCCTCGCAAAGGGCACTGACACCCTTCTTTTTCTTCACTAGAGGCATCTCAGGTGCCTGCCCATGTACTACACTCTTAGAGGGGGATGTGGCTCTTATAGAAGAAACATCATCAAAGTAATCATCATTGTTTAAAACTGAGTATTGAGTCTCTGGTTCTTTGACCACTTTCTTCTTCTTTTTCTTCTCTGGGAGCCCAGGGCCCAGGTCTACTTTGTGTGTCTTGGTGATCATTCCGGTGGGCCAAACTTCCCCATCCCCCTTCATGCATATCTTAAAGACTATTCGAAAATAAAATGTTTATTGTGTTACTGAATTTTTATAGGAATGAGTGCTCATTCAGCTTCCAGACACTCGTAAGGCAAAAGCACTATCTGTTAAGTGTGGTTAAGGGGGCAGCTAAAACCTGGGATGCATATATTTCGTAATAGCACAAGGACAACCAAAAGAGGGATAGATCTTAGGAGAAGCACTGGAAGAAAATATCTCAAGAAGATGCTTCATTTGCCACAAAAAGGTGGATGTAAGAACATGGGCAAAAGTAGGGGAAAACAGGATATTTTTGGCAGTGTCACTCATAGGGGCAAATAAATCAAGTGTAGGGAGGGTATAAGGCTAACCAATTATCTCTAGACATGAGATATTTGTAGAATATTAGATGTAAGACAGAAAGAAAATTATTGAAAAGCACGAAGGCAAACTTATGAAGTTTCTATTCAAAAACACAATTGGAAAGCAATTGTTAATTGTGAGCATTTATTGTAAAAGCAGTGGTGGTATTCATAGGAATAATAAAACTAATGTTAAGGGAAAATGATGACATATAACATTAAGTGCTTATTGTTTGTCATCAGTATAAATGCTGTATTTACCCGTGTAATCCTTTCAACAACATTGAATGTTAACTTCTATTATCACCCTTTTTCACGTTGAGCAAAACTGAGACAAAGATGAAGTAACTGCCCCAAATCAAAAGGTAAATAAATGGTAGAACAGGAATTTGAACCCAGATCTTCTATTTCAAGAATGCATAATCTTACCCACTACATCATAATACTGCATTGAATATCAACTCCACTAGATACTAGTCTGGGCACTTGACACATATTAAATAATGTTTCACTAATCCTTTTTTTCTAAATTAGAAAACTGAGGCTAAGAGGGGTTAAGCTGTCCAAGATTTTTCAAGATGAAACAGATGGAATTCCAAATCTCTAATCATGACAAAGTACCTATTATTGTACTTGCCCAAGTTGATCTCCTGGCCTCACATGATCTTCTCACCTTGGCCTCCCAAAGTACTAGGATTACAGGCATGAGTCACCACACCTGGCCCATAAAAAAATACTTAATACGAAAGAACTCCAGGAAATGAAAAAGGGAACAAAATCAGATGTGACACAAAGAAGAAAAATAGCAAAGGATAGATTTAAAAACCAAAAGGCAAGCCAAAACTGGAAGTATATATTTGTGTAACATATATCTGGCATTCAGTTATATTAAGAATACAAAAAGAGCCCCTACATTTAAAAATGAAGAAAGCAACCAAATAAAAATAGATAAAATACTTGAGTGGGCACTTTAATAAAAATATACAAATGGACAGTAGGCATATGAAAAATTATTCAACATCATTGGTTATTTGGGAAATGCAAATTAAATGTAGTGAATAATACTTCACACCTGCTTGAATAGCTAAAATTTAAATTATTTACAAAACCAAATAATGAGGATGTAGAGCAACTGAAACCCTCATCTGTCGTTCATGAGAATATAAAATGGTTTGATAGTTTTTAATATAGTTAAATATATATCTAGCCTGTGACCCAGAAATTTCACCCCTAATTATTTGCCCATGTGAGCTAAATATATTTATTCACACCCTTGTAAAAGAATATTCATAGAAGCTTTGCTTAAATTAGCCAACAATTGGAAACAGGCCAAATATTCCTCAGTAGGATAATATAATATACTATTGATATACCCAACAGCATAGATAATCTCAAAAACAATGATAAGAGAAAGAAGTTGCTATGGTTTAAATGTGTCCCTCAAAGTTCGTGTGTTGGAAACTTAATCCTCAATGCAGCAGCATTGAGAGAAGAGACCTATAAGAGATGATTAGGTCATGAGAGCCATGCCCTCATGAGTGGATTAATGCCATTATTTGAAGAGTGGTTAGTTTTCTTGGGAGTAGGTTTCCGATAAAAGGATGAGTTTGGCCCCCTTCCCCTCTTTCACATTCTCAGCTTGCTTGCCCTTCTGTCTTCCTTCAAAGGATGATGCCGCAATGAGGCACTTGCAAGCCTCATGAACTTGGACTTCCCAGCCTCTAGAATACCAAGAAATAAATCTCTATTCTTTATAGATTACTTAGTTTAATGTATTCTGTTATAGCAACACACAGTGAACTAAGACAAA
The DNA here is from genome assembly GCF_009828535.3 of Hylobates moloch. Lineage (NCBI taxonomy): Eukaryota > Metazoa > Chordata > Mammalia > Primates > Hylobatidae > Hylobates > Hylobates moloch. The sequence continues at coordinate 14,663 of NW_026652780.1, forward strand.
AGCCATACATTAAAGAGTGCATACTATATGGTTTGATTTATATGAATTTCAAGAAAAGACAAAACTAATAGAAATTGGAAGAGTTGTTGACTAAAGTGGAGATTGACTGATAAGGGCCATGAAGGACTACTTTTTTGTGATTGAAATGTTCTTGACAGTATCTTGACTGGGGTGTTGGATACAAGGCAAATACATTTGAAAATTCAGATTGAATGTCACACTTATCATCTGTGACTATCATTCTGTGTAAATTTTTCCTCAATCAAAAAATCCTGCTCACTCTAGCCCTAAGCTAATGCTAAATTTACAACACTACAATGGTTACCTATTTGTAAAGCAACTAATATGCATCAGTTACTGTGTAGGGTGTAGGAGTAGAACGGTGATCAACAACTCAAAGACATACAAAGCACACAAAAGCACACATGACCTTCTGGTGGGCTTTGCCCTTAGTTACTAAATTCATGGAACTCACATTCTAGTGCAGGAAACAATATTAATCAGAAAACCAAATAATTTAAAATTACCACTCTGATAAATTACAGGGAGTGTTATTTTATATTATAAAAACATATAATACTGGGAATTTAATAAGGGTAATGGCAAAGATTTCCTCAAAAAAGTGACAATTCAGTGGGCATAACCCTTTAGGAAAGAAATTTGTTTTGCTGTTGCAGGGATGTTATCATTGTTTATCATGATTGTTATTTTGCTGGAAATATCTAAAATCAGGAAAACTACCAAATTGGAAGAGTGATACAAACAAGATAGATACTTCTCTGAGATAGGTAGATATCTGTCCAGCCAGAGAGGGCTTGCCTGCTCAAGATCCCTTTAAATGCTATGATTTAGATATTTTTATTACACAATGTAGTGAAACGAATTTTTAAAACCCTACATTCATATTCCAACTCTATTATTAAATTCTAAAAAAAAAAAAAAAAAGAAATTTAGACAGTAAATCTTCCCAGTATCACATAGTTTGCAATTGCCTTGGTTGGATAGCCTGGGTCAACTCAAGTTTTTATTTACAGTTGAGTGTGTTGTTTTTTCCATGGTCCAGTAAGTGTGTTGTCTCTGGGAGGCAGGGAGATAGATTTATTGAACATAGTCAGCTCTGCCCAGATTCCCTCTGAAGCTACTTATCCGTTGTGTGCACATAGGCATCAGTTTTGGTGTGCTTTGCTTCTACTGACTTGCATCTGCAGCTTCCTTCAGAATGCTGCCTGCAAACCACTCCAGCCTCCTGGGTTGTAGGCACATAAAGCTCAAAGCGTCCGGGAGTTTCCTCCTCACCCACCTACCACACACACAGTCCACTGCCAACAGCTGACTTTGTGGGAGTATAAAGCTCGGCTCTGTTGCCTCCATGCTGGAGAAACTTTGATGTGTAATTTATGCCACAGAGCACCCTGCAGGATTAGGCTGGGGCTGGTACTTTGCCAGAAATTACACCCTTCCCAGTCTTTCCTCCCCCCATCCCTTACCAGTTTCTCTTGGGAGCTCTTTCTTAATAAATCACTGGTACATGAATCTCCATGTCAAGGACTGTTTCTAGTGAACCCACTCTAAGACAGCAGGTCAGAGCTCACCTCCCAGACGAAAACTGCCTCTGACTCATTTAGCTCTGAGACAGAAGAAGCTAACCATGTACAAGCCTCTCGGTTCTGGCAGAGCAGGAATCAGGGTGTGTGCTATTCAGCAGATGAACAACTATGTTCATTGATTGTTAGAATTCCCAGATGATCTTTAAGGGAAATTATCTGGTGGACCACTCACACAGAACAGTACCATCAACCTAGAAGAAACTGTCAACATCCTCAGTGAGCAGGAGTTACGAATAACCCAGAAACTGAAAGCATCGAAAGCATTCATCCAGTCTACCCTCCTGACTCAGAACACATTGTGCTAGAACTGTTTAAAGACAAAAGATTCTGCATCCTGTTTAATTAAAAACATTTCACAGAGAAAGTTTTCCCATGATACCACTGCAATCCCCTCGTGAACCTAAATTTAGATGTAAGGTAGAGAGAAAGGTGAGATAAAGTTTGCTGAGTTTCTTCTATGTACCAGACATTTTCTTTGCAATGCCATTTAGTCTTCACAATAATCCTCTTAGCTACCCTAGCCCCACTTTCAACATGACAAAATGAGATGCAGAGATGCTGGGTAGGTTATCTAAAGGTACATAGTTTATAAGCAGCAGACCTGGGGTTTGAAATCAATTGTGTTTGGATACAAAGCTGGTACTCATTCCCATGGGTTAATCAGCCTACTCCCTTCAACCTGCAGCTGATTGGGATGCAATAAACTATTTTAACAAGTGAGACCGTGTGTAGTATTTCATTGGGAAGGCAACTTCAGATATTGCAAACAGTGTACAATCCAACTAACTGTGACTTCGTTAATACCAACGAGTGTTATATCATTAGGAGACTCGAGATCAGCAGATCCAGAGCTGCTTCCACAACCCCACAATCTCGTGAGAAATCCAGAATCTCTCTGGCTTTCTGCTGTACCATGTTGAGCATGTTAGTGAAGTGTCTCTTCGTGACTGTAAGGTGGTGTTACAATTTCCAAGGTCAAGAGAAGAGACAACAGGGAGAACATGAAAGGGCAGGGTGGTGGTTAGCTCTACGGGAATGTCACTCATTTATTTCATTACAGAAAATTATTCTTGTAAATAATGTCATAAGTCATTGATTTATGAAATAATTTCAGTGCAAAAGCATCTAGAAAAGTAAATATCTAACAAAAAGAAATGGGACAATTATAATTTGTTTTTACCAATAATGATTTGTTTTACAAGAGTGGGAACAAGGCTTCTTGAATAAAATCAGGATTTTATAAAATGAGAAAGACATGTATAATGATGGATAGGAATATGCTATGTTTGTTACATGGCAAGAAATAGATGGGAAAACCTTACTTTCTGTTCCCTTTCTCCCAGTTCAGGTGTTCCTCAAGTCCCTGGAGACAGACAGAATTGCTCCCTCTCACTAATATGTGGGCTGAGAGTATTTTAAATGGCTGGAGTTTGGAGGAGTCACTGAAACAGTAACATCTGACTCCTATTTCACTCAATTTTTGACAAGACTGGGGATGAAAATGAAGAAGAGTGATAACTATTGAAAAGAATTTTATTCGCTTTCATTCTTTCACAGACACCTGCCCCAATAGCACACCCCTCAAAAGGACAAAGTTCAGCTCTGCCAAAGCCGGCACATTAAATGAGTGAAATATTTTTAGTAAGAGCAGTGGCCAAGTACAATGACAATTCGATTTTTTTTCAAATGACAACCCTGGCCTCTGGCAGCTCATCTCTCTTTGCTGCCATCTGGTGTCACCTCACATGAACCTGACCTGGGTACAGATGAAGGGACTAGAATCCTTCACTTCTAGGGTTCTACAGAAAGGGACTGAGAGTTAAGCAAACCCAGTTCTGGAAAATGAACAACTATGGAGAATTGAAGCCCAAAATTTGCCACGCTGAGATTCTGAGCAATAATAAATGCCCGTGTGGGGGCAGGGTTTGACCGTAAGTAGGCTGGCCTTGCCATGCCGCCTGAAATTAGAACTTTCTACATGATAACATTTTGATTAATCAGAAGGCAGAGGACTCACTATCTTGAGCACCAAATGGCGCACTTTTCATTTTAAGCCCTTAAGTTTTATATAGATTTATGTAGATATACATAGATTATAGTAAGAATAGAAAACACATGTTAAGCAATATCTGTATGCTAGGCTTTGTTGTAAGCCTTTCATCTATATTAACTCATTTAATACAAATACAACCATGTAGGAATGACACTATTATTATCCCCGTAACACATATGAAGAAACTGAGGCGCAGAGATGTTAAGTAATTCCCCAAAGTTACAGAACTAGTAACTTGTTGAACCAGTAAGCAGGGTTTGAACCCAAGCAGAACCTATATTGTATCCTAGCAGACTACAAATGTCTAAAGATGAGTTCTCCCTAGTATATTTATCCAGCTAGATTTTAACAGGTACCTCACCCTGCCACTGACACGAATGTGCATTCACACACACAGAGCATGGCTTATGGCTGGCTTGGTTGGTTAAGCCCTTCCCAAACTTATTTACTCAGTAGTCTTTTATTTTCCTAGAAAACATTCGGAGATTGATATTCCACATACTCTACTTTGGGAAAAGTACAGTTTAAAGACAACCTGCAGCACACCCAGATAGGAATAAATCTACTCAGGACTTCAGTCATAAAAGGCTGATTACTGCATCACTCCATTCTGGTCTTGATAATATTTCTAAAAGACAATAAATAAATTAATAGTAAGAAATAATGTTAATATCTGTTTTAAGTTTTCTGTATGCCACATATTATTTTAAATTTTTTTCTGTGTATTTTATTTATGCCTCATAAACTCAAGGATGTAGGAACTTTATTATTCCCATTTTTAAAATAATAACATTTAAAAACAAAGATGTTAAATAACCAAAGTCTCAAATAATAACAAGTGGTGCCAATATGTTAATCCAGTCAGATTAACTTAGTTTAAATTAAAAGTCAGATTTTTGAAACTCACAGAACTTCCTGGAGAGTTTTAATTCAAGTCTTCAGACAATGAAAGGACTAACTCAGAATGACTAAACCTACATAGTGAGATTACAATGCTCTGCCTTTTATGAATGAACTATTAATACAAACACATAGAGAATGAACTTTTAATACTATAGAGTATTGTTCTGGCGTTAGCTTTTAATCTCACTATGTTAATTAAGAGAAGAATTCTCTAGCCAGGTGTAGCTACGGGGAAACATTACTGTCCTTGTCTTTTCTGAGTGATGTTTTTTGTTTTGTGCTCTTTACTGTTGTTTGTATTTTGTACATTTGGGCCAAGTACACATAATTGAGGTCATTGTACTCTTAAGTTCATGGCAAGTTATCACTTCATCATCAAAATTCATGCCAAGGATGTTTTATTTTATTTTGCTTTGTTTTCACTTGTCCACCACCTTAAATTCCACTCTTCTTCCCTCATAAAGATTCACTCTGGTGTATAAAGTATTTTGTTTGCTCATTTGTTTTTGGAAAAATGTGTGTCTTTGGCTGGTGTTGCTTTTTGCCTGGAAAATGGCCCACCTCTGTTTTGTGAGCACGTGGCTCCCAGCTCTGTTTCATCCCCCCTCTATAGCATCACCATATCTGACTTCCAAGAACTTTCTAATCTGAGCCACTCTGGCTTTTGTTGAAAAGATGTTTTATTTCTATTTGTTTATTTCATTTTATTTGTGTTGTGGATTGGTTGAGTTAGGTCTGAAAATGTCCCTCGCATTTTACTGGGCAACGGACTCCATGGCACGTGCACATAACACTATTTTAAATGTTCCTTTTGTCTATATGTGCTCAAGGTTTACATTTTTAACAATTTTATACCCTTTTTTGTAGGGTGCATACTTCTTGTCATTTTTTTAAAGAAACTTTACCTACAATTTTTGAATACATTACATTCTCTTCAGCCTTAAGCATGCACATTGCTGTCCCAAATATCTGGAACACATTCTCCTCATTTACGTATTGACTCTGCCTATAATTTTTTCTGATTTGGAGAATGCATAAGTTTGTAGAATAAATGAATGAATGAATGAATGACAAGAATTGTCAAAGGAGAGCATGTGCTATTCAATCAGATGATCCCTTCCAAAGATTACCAGCAAACAGCCTTGCCTGCCCTATATTCTGGTGCCAGCCTAACTCAGTGAGACTGACAGAACACCCATGAGCTCTTTACCAAACATCTGTCTTCACGGGTGTGTGCAAAATCTTCTGTGTTGCTAAGAACCAGTTTCAAGTTCAGGATGGATTTTTCCAGCTTAGTGCAGAAGATAAATAATGAATGAGAGTACAGTCAGGGTAATCACACATTTTAGAATTAGAAAGCTGCTGCAACTACTCGAGATTTGGTATCTGGTATCTGGAAATAATATGCTGTTCATAACAAGAACATCTAATTGGATAACAATTTGATATTTAATGGTGCAGCTCATCCTGCTGTTAATCCTCTCCTCTACAGTTCCTGTTCTAATGAGGTTAGCACTAAATCAGTATGCTGGCTCCCCTAATCTCTTGAGAATCAACCAGTGGTCTTCATCATTAAGACTTTCCACAAGGTAATGAGAAAATTTTCCTGAATATTTGATTAAAATACAAATAAAATAAATGGAACAAATCAATATTTGCTGGTAACAGTACTGTAGAGGATTTGAACAGTTCATGGGCCTCACCCTCTCCTATACGTTGTGATTGCCTTGCTGAGAATGGGGCTCTCTGCCCATCTACAAGATTGGAGGAGCTCAAACCTGGACTAAGGATCTTACACAAACTTTCTACCCTATAAGAAATTCTTGCTGGGAGTAATGATGAATAGCACTCACAACACTCATAACTCTGACATTCTACCTGCAACTATTTAAACATTGGACATATTTTGACCCGTCTAATGATGATAACAATATTGGGAAGGTTCTGTCATTATCCCCAATGTATTCATTAAAGTAGGCCAGCTGATGTTAACAAATAAACCCAAATATGGAATGACTGGACCCTGTAGTAATTTTATCCTTGTGATAGGTTGATGATGGTTCAGCCATCTTTACCCTGTTGCTTCTAAGGTCATCCTGGGTGTTGCCATTCTAGTCAGTCAAGAGGGGGAAAGAGCATGGAGGAATAGGTATTGGAGCTCTATATGGGTCATGCAGTCATCAGTTTTGCTGACATACCCTTGGCTAAAACTCAGTCATATGGTCACACTGACTGCAAGGGAGGCTAAGAAATATAATCTAGCTATGTACCCAAATAGAGAGAAAGTATTTTTATTAACAGCAACAGCTTGTTTAATGCTACATTCATTGTACAAATAAAAAACCCAAAGCAGCCAGATGTGATGGCTCATTCTTGTAATCCTAGCACCTTGGGAGGCTGAGGTGGGTGGATCATTTGTGCCCAGGAGTTCGAGACTAGCCTGAGCAACAGAGTGAGACCCTGTCTTTACAAAAAATGCCAAAAAAAAATTGCCAGGCCTGGTGACATAAGCCTGTAGTCCCAGCTGCTTGGGAGGCTGAGGTGGGAAGATCTCTTGAGCTCAGGGAGGTTGAGACTGCAGTGAGCCCTGATTGTACTCCAGATTGGGCAACGAAATTGAATCTTAAACAAACAACAACAACAACAAAGCAAACAAAAGAAAAACAAATCCCAAGGCATAGGGAGCTTATGTGTTTTGCCCATATTCACACAAATAACAAGTGTGAAAGCTGAAATTTGAATTCAAACAGTTCACATGCAGCCATTTAGGCACTGGTTAAGATTTGCATGAAGTCTGAGATTAGTCATTGCAACCATGCCTCCTCCTTCCACATCAGACCCTAACCTATGAACAGGTTGTGTTAAGTTTCTGTCTTCACTTACATATGCATTCCCTCACTACTCTGTGCTTCTCCGCCCACCCCGTCAATCATTTCTAATTCTTCCCCTGGAACATTTGCCCCAGGGTAAGAAATTTTATACCCTCCAAATTTTCAAAGAACAATCTCTCCCTGTCTTTCCTCCTGGAGTCTAGCTCTTTCCTACAGGCAGTTTACCCTGCAGCTCTTCCCCAGTGCAAGCTACTTATTCACTCACTCCCCACCCATCAAGGGGCCAAAAGAGTGGGTGTTCAGTCTTCTGCTTCTTACTGTTGCTTCCAAATAAGCTTTATTTTTTACTGACAAATCACTAAAGTTCTCCCTTCCTTGTTTCTACTCATTTTTTAATCCTCTGACCATTTGGTAGCTCCTTTCTGCAGGGCTTTTGCGCCTCCCTATAGTCCTCCTCATCCCAACCTCTACCTTATTCTAACACATTTCCTCAGTTAGCATTTATGGCTCCTGAGCCTCATGTTGCAAATCTATTCCATTCAGGTGCGGTAGAGAGGACAGGTTCTCCCTCCCTTTACTCACCCAATCCTTGCTTATAGCTCGCGTTCAGGTGTGGCAGGCTGACAATGCTAGGATCCTGATATCTCCCAGCTCCTGTGTGTTTATAGGACAGAGACGGCACACTGGAAGGGGCAAGCTATGAAGACCAAGGGCTGTCACTCCCCTCTTGCTCAGCAGGAAAAGTAGGTCCTCACCCTTAGCTGTTATGAAGTGGTACAGGGGCATGTCTTAAGGGCAAAGGACATAGTGATTCTGCCTGAGGGCATTACTTTATTTGAAACAGGATTTGGGGAACCCTATGCTTAAAAGTATTGGTAGAAACAATGGAGATGTTGGTGGGGAGCAGTTAAGAAGAGGCTGGTAGTTCTATGCTGTGAGCAAATGGCAAAGCAGCCTGAAGTTTAATAGAGAAAGCCAGAAAAAGAGACAGCCAATAAGAGCCCTCCTGGGATCACAATCAAATCTTGGGTTCCAAAAGTCTGCGCACATGCACTAGGCTGCAGCGACTCAGGCAATCAGAGCAGAACATGGGGCAGATGAGCAGACCTCAAAGCCTTTCATAAGCCACAAAGACCCATCAACACAGAGGAGAAATCTCACTGGCACTGGGGGCTTAAACACAACTTCTGACCAAACACTGACCCAGGAGAGACTCCCAGAAAGTGGTGCCTAAAGATAAAATCACATTCATCCTTGGTAGTCTCGAAGATTTTGTGTGTACCCAAGGCTATAGCCTCTCAAAAGCAATCAGGCAGGGAACCTCCAAGTTCCTAGTTCATGGCTGAATGTGGACCGAATACATAAAACCCCTGAACTGTGATAGCAGCCTCAGGCCACACATGAATCCAAAGGTAAGAGACAAAAATATAACTGGCTAATGGAACTTAAGCACATTCTTTGACCAAGAAGTGGCTTGTACTGACCAGATGTGAATGCCAAGTGGCCAGGCTAGAAGATAAAATCAAGGGAAAAAAATATCTGAGCATAAAGACCAGAGGCAGAAAACTGCAAGGGAAATAAACTCTGAAAGATTAGTTCAGCCAAGTCACTAAGCAAATAAACAAAATGACAACTCAAAAATTGGGGCATTCTTTTTTTTTTTTCCATAATTTTTTTTTATTATACTTTAGGGTTTTAGGGTACATGTGTACAATGTGCAGGTTTGTTACATATGTATCCATGTGCCATGTTGATTTCCTGCACCCATTAACTCATCATTTAGCATTAGGTGTATCTCCTAATGCTGTCCCTCCCCCCTCCCCCAACCCCACAACAGTCCCCGGAGTGTGATGTTCCCCTTCCTGTGTCCATGAGTCCTCATTGTTCAATTCCCACCTATGAGTGAGAACATGCGGTGTTTGGATTTTTGTCCTTGCGATAGTTTACTGAGAATGATGTTTTCCAGTTTCATCCATGTCCCTACAAAGGACACGAACTCATCATTTTTTATGGCTGCATAGTATTCAATGGTGTATATGTGCCACATTTTCTTAATCCAGTCTATCGTTGTTGGACATTTGGGTTAGTTCCAACTCTTTGCTATTGTGAATAGTGCCGCAATAAACATACGTGTGCATGTGTCTTTATAGCAGAATGATTTATAGTCCTTTGGGTATATACCCAGTAATGGGATGGCTGGGTCAAATGGTATTTCTACTTCGAGATCCCTGAGGAATTGCCACACTGACTTCCACAATGGTTGAACTAGTTTACAGTCCCACCAA
>NW_026652781.1:0-2238 GCF_009828535.3 Hylobates moloch
TGCAGCGGTGCAATCACGGCTCACTGCAGCCTCAACTTCCCAGACTCAAGTAATCTACCAACCTCAGCCTCCCAAGTAGCTGGAACCACAGGTGTGTGCCTTCAAACCTGGCTGTATTTTAAGTTTGTTATAGACATGGGGTCTTGCTATGTTGCCCAGACTCATCTAAAACTCTTCAGCTCAAGAAACTCTCCTGCCTCAGCCTCCCAAAGTGCTGGGATTACAGGCATGAGCCACCACACCCAGTCTCAGTTTTCAAACAGTTCTATTTTTGTTGTTGTTGTTATTCTCTTTTCAGCTTCAGGTGCTTGCTTGTGGAATGAGGTGCTGAGTTCCCTGAGAGCCTCCAGTGAAGGGTAGGGGATCTAAGGTACAAGAGACTGAGGGGCTGGAGTGGAAAGGAAAAGGGCCTGGCAGTGGGGTACACAGTTGGCAGAGGATAGAGTCAGCAGAGGTTCGAGAAGAGAGCTTTCAGGTGACAGAAAAGTTTCCCGTGGGAGAAGTGGGATCCAATAGAGAGAACAGAGAGAATACGGAGGCCTCACAGAGAGCCAGGAAGAAGGACTTCCAGCCCAGAAAGTACCTTTCAAAAGAAGCCTGGGACTCTAACCCAGCTTCAGCAAATACACCCATAATTTAAGAATCAAAGTCTGTGCCAGTGGTGGCTCATGCCTGTAATCCCAGCACTTTGGGAGGCAGAGGCGGGCAGATCACAAGGTCAGGAGTTCAAGACCAGCCTGGCCAACGTGGTGAAACCCCATCTCTACTTAAAATACAAAAATTAGCCGGGCGGGGTGGCGCATGCCTGTAGTCCCAGCTACTCGGGAGGCTGAGGCAGGAGAATCACTTGAACCTGGGAGGCGGAGGTTGCAGTGAGCTGAGATTGCACCACCGCACTACAGACTGGGTGGCAGAGCAAGACTCCATTTCAAAATAAAAAATAAAAAAAAGTCTGTGCCAGGCATAGTGGCTCATGCCTATAATCCCAGCACTTTGGGAGGCCAACGTGGGAGGATCACCTGAGCCAAGGAGTTCAAGACCAGCCTGGACAACACAGTGAGACCCTGTCTCTACAAAAAACAAAAAATAAAAAATTAGCCAGGCATGGTGGTGTGCCTGTAGTCCCGGCTACTCAGGAGGCTGAGGTGGGAGGATTGCTTGAGCCCTGGAGTTTGAGGCTGCAGTGAGCTATGATTGCACCACCGCACTCCAGCCTGGGTGATAGAGCGACCCTGTCTCAAACCAAGAAAAAACAACAACAACAAAAGAATCAAAGTCTGTCCTCACCTGCTTCAACGGATATTTGGAGCAATGGTTCGGGAGTCTGACTTCCTGATGAGTCAGTCAGGAAGGAAGACAAAGACTTCAAAGGCACTCACTTAATGTCCTAGGGAGAAGCTAGGTCCGGGGATGAATCTGGTCTTATCCGAGTTGCAGCACCATAACTATTAAAATGTTATTCAATAATACATGTTAAAGCATGTCAAGGAAGACTTTCTTCAGGACCATCACAATAGGTATAGGAACCACTGCACCAGGGTCTTGCAGTGGGGAAGAGAGATTGGGCTCAACTCCGAATACAGCATGGGCAAGTGGGAATTTATAGCCCAGGAGCAGAGTGGGAGTCAGTGGATGGAAAATTACTACGAGAAAACATCAGGCATGAAGGGAATTCTAGCTAAACCAACCTAGCAGGATTGTTGCTGAAGACAGGCCAGGGTAATCAGACGTCACGTGGGGTATCATGGAGGGTGAGGAATTGATCAGATACTAAGGATGATCAGATATTGAGGACGGAGCGTTCTTGCTGAACTGACCCAGCAGGGCTCTTGCCAAAACTGAGTTTTACAAGAAAGTACATGGATGGGCCTAGGAGAAGACTCAGAAACCTGACTAAAGTTTGGACAAGCAAAGAATCTTTTGTCATTAAACATTTAAATGTGGCCGGGCGCGGTGGCTCACGCTTGTAATCCCAGCACTTTGGGAGGCCGAGGCGGGCGGATCATGAGGTCAGGAGATCGAGACCACGGTGAAACCTCGTCTCTACTAAAAATACAAAAAAATTTAGCCGGGCGTGGTGGCGGGCGCCTGTAGTCCCAGCTACTCGGAGAGGCTGAGGCAGGAGAATAGCGTGAACCCGGGAGGCAGAGCTTGCAGTGAGCGGAGATCGCGCCACTGCACTCCAGCCTGGGTGACAGAGCGAGACTCCGTCTCAAAAAAAAAAAAAAAAAAAAAAAA
>NW_026652781.1:2338-24305 GCF_009828535.3 Hylobates moloch
GAGCGAGACTCCGTCTCAAAAAAAAAAAAAAAAAAAAAATTTAAATGTGAAGAAAATAACTGTAAAACACTTAGAAAAACTATAGGAGAATACCTCCATTTCTTGGATCTAGAGAAGTATTTTAAGTAAGACACAAAAGATACATGAAAAAGAAAAAATTGATGAAGATGGACATATTAAAAACTTGCATGACGCTGGGCACTGTGGCTCACTCCTGTAATCCCAGCATTTTGGGAGGCCGAGGTGGGCAGATCACGAGATCAGGAGTTCGAGACCAGCCTGGCCAACACGGTGAAACCCCGTCTCTACTAAAAATACAAAAAATTAGCCAGGTGTGGTGGCGCACGCCTGTAGTCCCAGCTACTCGGGAGGCTGAGGCAGGAGAGTTGCTTGAACCCAGCAGGTGGAGGTTGTGGTCAGCCAAGATCATGCCACTGCACTCCAGCCTGGGTGACAGAGTGAGACTCCATTTAAAAAAAAAAAAAAAAAAAAACTTGCATGACAATACATATAATTTTTAAAGTTTTAAAATAAGCTTAAATGCAACCCATATAGCCAACAAATGTCTAGTAATCAGAATATATAAAGAACTCAGCTGGGCGTGGTGGCTCACGCCTGTAATCCTAGCACTTTGGGAGGCCAAGGAAGGTGGATCACCTGAGGTCGGGAGTTCAAGACCAACCTGGTCAACATGGTGAACCCCATCTCTATTTTAAAAATACAGAAATTAGCTGGGCATGGTCCTGGATGCCTGTGAGGTTGAGGCAAGAGAATCACTTGAACCCGGGAGGTGGAGGTTGCAGTAAGCCTAGATAGCACCACTGCACTGCAGCCTAGGAACAAGAGCAAAACTCCATCTCAAAAAAAAAAAAAAATTGCAAGACCATACAGATAATTTTTAAAGTTTTAAAATAAGCTAAAATGCCAACAAATGTATAGTAATCAGAATACATAAAAAAACTCAGCCAGGCACGGTGGCTCACATCTGTAATCCCAGCACTTTGGGATTTGGGATTTTTTTTGGTTATAGAAATGTTCTAGGTCTTGATTTGGGTGGTGGTTACATGCGTATTCACAAATGTAAACATTTTATCAAGCTGTACCTTTAAGATTTATGTATTTTACGGGCGTGGTGGCACATGCCTGTAGTCCCAGCTACCTGGAAGCTGAGGCAGGAGAATCATTTGAACCTGGGAGGCGGAGGTTGCTGTGAGCTGTGATTGCACCACTGCACTCCAGCCTAGGTGACAGAATGAGACTCCATCTCGGGAAAAATAAAATAAAATAAAATAAAATAAAATTGTGCATTTTAAGGACCTTACCAAATATATTTTATGTCTCAAAAAGGAAACTTCATGGCAAAAAAAAAAAAAAAATCATAGAACAAAATGGCCAAAGATAAGCTATCATCTGGGAGAAAATATGTATAACCCTTATAATCAAAAATGATCAGTACTCAGAATATACAGAGAAATTCTACAAATTGCTCAACATCACTCATCATCAGAGAAATGCAAATCAAAACCAAAGTAAGTTACTGTCTCACACCAGTCAGGGAGCTATTACTAAAAAGTCAAAAAATAACAGATTTTGGCAAGGTTGGGGAGAAAAGGGAACACTCATACAGTGTTGGTGGGAGTGTAAATTAGTCCAGCTACTGTGAAAAGCAATGTGGACATTTCTCAAAGAACTGAAAATACAGCTACCATTCCACCCAGCAAGCCCATTACTGGGTATATACCCAAAGGTATATAAATTGTTTTACCAAAAAGACACATGTGACCGGGCACTGTGGCTCACGCCTGTAATCCCAACACTTTGGGAGGCCGAGGTGGGCAGATCACTTAAGGTCAGGAGTTCGAGACCAGCCTGGCCAACATGGTGAAACCCCATCTCTACTAAAAATACAAAAAATCAGCTGGGCGTGGTAACATACGCCTGTAATCCCAGCTACTTGGGAAGCTGAAGCAGGAGAATCACTTGAACCCAAAAGGCAGAGGCTGCAGTAAGCCGAGATCTCGCCATTATACTCCAGCCTGGGCAACAGAGCAAGAGTACATCTCAAAAAAGCAAAAGAAGACACATGCATTTGCATGTTTATTACAGCACTAGTCACAGTAGCAAAGACATGGAATCAATCTAGGTGTCCATCAATGGTGGACTGGATAAAGAAAATGTGGTTCATATACACCATGGAATACTACACAGCCATGAAAAAGAACGAAACCATGTCCTTTGCAGCAACATGGATGCAGCTGGAGGCCATTATCCTAAGTGAATTAACACAGAAACAGAAAAACAAATATTAGGTAAGGGGTACAACAGGGACTTCAGCAGAAAGTTAAGATTGTTAATCTGAGAATACCAGATTCTCAGAATACCACATGTTCTCACTTACAAGAGGGAGTTAAACATTGGGTACATGTGGACATAAACACAGGGATGACAGACACTGGGGACTACTGGGATTGGGGTTGGAGAGACAGAGCAAGGGTTGAAAAATCACTACTTTCACTGTTTGAATGACGGGTTCAAAGCCCAAACCTCAGCATCACACAATATATCCGTGTAACAAACCTGCATATGTACTCCCTGAATCTAAAATGAAAAAAAAAAAAAAGAAATTATACAAATCAATGAGAAAAGGACAAACAACCCAATAGGAAGCCACCCAAACTTGGCCGGGAGCAGTGGCTCATGCCTGTAATCTCAGCACTTTGGGAAGGGTGGGCAGATCCCCTGAGGCCAGGAGTTCAAGACCAGCCTGGCCAACACGGCGAAACCCCATCTCTACTAAAAATACAAAAAATTAGCTGGACGTGGTGACATGCGCCTGTAATCCCAGCTACTCGGGAGGCTGAGGCAAGAGAATTGCTTGAACCCAGGAGGTGGAGGTTGCAGTGAGCCGAGATCCTGCCATTGCACTCCAGCCTGGGTGACAGAGTGAGATTCCATCTCATAAACAAATAAATAAATGGCCCACAGAAAAAACATTGAAATGAATAAACATAGAAACAATACTCAATGCCACTAGTAATCAGAGAAATGTAAGTTAAAATCAGATGCCACTGGACACCCACAGAATGATACACACAAAAAAAAACCTCTCTGACATGTCGAGGGAGTGTCAATGGGTACAGCCATTTTAGAGAATCATTTGGCAGTGTCTGGGAAGGTGGGAGGTGTGTTTACCTGACGACCCAGCAATTTTACTTCTAGGAGAACACATGCGCACCTGGAGGTATTTGCAAGGACGTGCATCACACCTTATTTGTCGCAGCAAAACCACTGGAAACTAGATGCTTATCAAGAGGCGGATCAGCCGGGCACAGTGGCTCATACCTGTAATCTCAGCACTTTGGGAAACCGAAGTGGGTGGATCGCCTGAGGTCAGGAATTTGAGACCAGCCTAGCCAACATGGTGAAACCCTGTCTCTACTAAAAAAAAAAAAAAGAGAGATAACACAAAAATTAGCCTGGCATGGTGGTGCATGCCTGTAGACCCAGGTATTCAGGAGGCTGAGGCAGGAGAATCGCTTGAACCCGGGAGGCAGAGGTTGCAGTGAGCTGAGATCACACCGCTGCACTCCAGCCTGGGTGACAGAGCAAGACTCCATCTCACAACAACAAAAAAAGAAAAAAACTGACAATGTTTTGCTGCCAGTGGGCTCTGGCATCAGCCACAGTGAGAGGAAGCCCTGCGTGGCCTCCCCCACTGCTACCATGGCCACTGTGGTCACAGCCCATAGAGCAGGCACTGGGCTGGCTGGGAAAGAAGGCAGCTGCTTGACACCCACAGGGCTGGTCAAGGAGATTCTCTTTTCCATTGGAGCTCAGGGCGCACCCAGGCAAGGGAGCGTGGCCTTTGTCAGTGATAAGGCCAGCGCCAGAAACGGTTGAGTAACCTCTGACAGGCCCTATCTTAAATCAACTTCTCTCTCCTTGGGCCTTGAAAGCTGCTTTGTTTAACTTTGTGCTGTTAGGATGAAGCATATGATAAGGCCCACACGTTTAAATAAACTTATAAGTCAACAGTGTCTATTACCCTGGGAAGGAGGCTTAAGAGAGAGATGAGAACATATGACCCCACAGAGCCTGGGGATGGAGGTCTCTTAGCCCCTCTCACCTGCAGTACCCCTGTCCCCACCCCCACTCCAATCCAAACTGAGGTTCCCTTGGATTTCTTTTTTTTTTTGAAAAAAAAAAAAAAAAATGTTTTTGTAGAGATGGAGTCTTGCTATGTTGCCCATGCTGGTCTCAAACTCCTGGTCTCAAGTGATCCTCCTGCCTTGGCCTCCCAAAGTGCTGGGATTACAGACATGAGCCACCGCACCCAGCCAGGATTCCTTTCTTTTCCTTGTCTCATCTTCTTTGCTAGTAAGGGACCCAGAGCCAAAACACCAAACTGCAAAGGCCCAGCAAATGATCTCAAACCCAGATGGTTACAGGAACTGAACGGGTAACTGAAATGTGTACAATGAGCCAGGTAAAAGGCAATGGGTGTGACATTGTGACATGGAAGCAACATAGATTTGGTCTCTGCCCCCAGTTCCTGAGCCAGAGCTCCTAATACCCTCATTGATAGGTGTGCTGGGAGAATCTTTAGTTCTAATATTTGGTCTCTGCCCCCGTGGTTCCTGACGCAGAAGCTCCTAAATCCCTGGGAATTTTCTGGGTCGTAGGATCATCTTTTGTTCTGATGAGGTGACTCTTGGTGGATTCCTGGATAGCCTCGGGATGGGGGCTGGTTGCCAGGGGAACCAACGCTATGATTGGAGAGTTGGACCACTCAGTCCCACCCCCTCAGCCTCTGGGGAGAGGAGAGAGGCTGAAGGCTGAGCTGATTGCCATTGGCCAGTGATGCAATCAATCATGCTTATGTAATGAAGCCTCCATAGCTCCCACCCCATTTCCACAAAGGACAGGGTTCTGGGAGTTTCTGGGTTGCAAAACCTCTGGAACTGCTTGGAGGATGGCATACCAGAAAGAGCAGGGAACCTCCTCACCCTGGCCACACTTCGCCATATGCACCTCTTCCATCTGGCTGTTCATCTTTCATCTCTATCCTTTGTAATACTCTTTTTTTTTTTTTTTTTTTTGAAATGGAGTCTTGCTCTGTTGCTCTGGCTGGAAAGCAGTGGGAGCGGCATGATCGTGGCTCACTGCAGCCTAAATCACCTGGCCTCAAGCAATCCTCTTACCTCAGCCTCTCCGGTAGCTGAGACTACAGGTGTGTACCACCATGCACTGGAATGGTGTGTTTTCTATTTGTAGAAAACAAATATTTTTTAATTTGTAGAGAGGAGGTCTGGCTATGTTGTCCAGGCTGGTCTCAAACTCCTTGGCTCAAGCGATCTTCCCAACTCAGCCTTCCAAAGTACTGGGATTACAGGCACGAGCCACTGTGCCTGGTCTGTAATATCTCTTTTATAATAAATGGGCAAATGTAAGCAAAGTGTTTCCCTGAGTTCTGCGAGTCACTCTAACAAATTACTTGAAACCAAGGAGGGGGTCATAGGAACCCCAGATTTATAGCTGGTGGGTCAGAAATACAGGTCACAACCTGGACGTGCAAGTGTCACAGAAGTGGGCGTGGTCTTGTTACAGGAAAGGGGCCCCAATCCAGAACCCAAGAGAGGGTTCTCGATCTCACACAAGAAAGAATTCAGGGCAAGTCCACAGTGCAAAGTGAAAGCAAGTTTATTAAGAAAGTAAAGGAATAGGCCGGGCACAGTGGCTCATGCCTGTAATCCCAGCACTTTGGGAGGCCGAGGCGGGTGGATCATGAGGTCAGGAAATCCAGACCATTCTGGCTAACACAGTGAAACCCTGTCTCTACTAAAAATACAGAAAAATTAGCCGGGCGTGGTGGCACGCGCCTGTGGTCCCAGCTACTCGGGAGGCTGAGGCAGGAGAATGGCGTGAACCCGGGAAGAGGAGCTTGCAGTGAGCCAAGATTGCGCCCCTGCACACTCCAGCCTGGGCGACTGAGCAAGACTCTGCCTCAAAAAAAAAAAAAAAAGAAAAAAGAAAGTAAAGGAATAAAAGAATGGCTACTCCATGGACAGAGCAGCCCCAAGAGCTGCTGGTTGCCCATTTTTGTGGTTATTTCTTGATGATATGCTAAACAAGGAGTGGATTATTCATGCCTCCCCTTTACAGACCATATAGGGTAACTTCCTGACGTTGCCATGGCATTTGTAAACTGTCATGGCGCTGATGGGAGCGTAGCAGTGAAGACGACCAGAGGTCACTCTTGTCACCATCTTGGTTTTGGTGAGTTTTAGCCAGCTCCTTCACTGCAACCTGTTTTATCAGCAAGATCTTTATGACCTGTATCTTGTGCTGACCTCCCATCTCATCTTGTGACATAGGATTCCTGTCTGGGAATGCTGCATGGTAGGTCTCAGCCTCAATTTACCCAGCTCCTGTTTAAGATGGAGCTCTGGTTCACACACCTCCAACATTTTCCCCCGTCCCTTTTATAAGAGAACCCTTAATTCTAAGGGTTGCAGAGGGATGAAGATCCATCCTCTATAACTTCTTCCGGCTGAATAGGGGCAATGATATTTCTCTCTACCTATGAGGGTCTCTTGCATTCACAGTAGAGAGGAGCTCAGTCAGAAAGCACCAGTATGGTAAGGTCCATTCATAACTCTTGAGTTTTGACAAAAGGTGGTATCTGGAAGATTAAATAGTGTTTAATATGAAGCAGGGTGCAGTGGCTCATGCCTGTAATCCCAGCACTTTGGGAGTCTGAGGCTGGTGGATCACCTGAGGTCAGGAGTTCGAGACCAGCCTGACCAACATGGTGAAACCCCGTGTCTACTAAAAATACAAAAATTAGCCAGACATGGTGGCAAGCGCCTGTAATCCCAGCTACTCAAGAGGCTGAGGCAGGAGAATTGCTAGCACCCTGGAGACGGAGGTTACGGTGAGCCGAGATCGCACCATTGCACTGCAGCCTGGGGGACAAGAGTGAGACTCTGACTCGAAAAAAACAAAAGTGTTTAATTTAAGAAAACGTTCAGTAAGCTTGTCCTGTATTCCTACACAAAGAGTATAACAGCAATATATTCCACAACAGTAAAACAAAATAAGTAAAGTTATTCCAAGTAAACAAAATTAGAAGGCTCTTCATGAAGTGGGCAACTGTTGGAACTAAGCTGATATGGGGTTGTTAGCTAATTCTAATTTGCCCAAAATTAGAATACTGATCCATATTTTTATATTACCCACCCCTCTTTTTTTTTTCTGAGCAACACTGAGATCACTGGTTGGTTCACAGGAATAGGCAGGGTTATCCTAAATTGCAGAAACAAACTTAAAAACAACTAGTGAGACTAGAATTTAACAACAAGTGTACCATAGTTCTTGAAACATAATATTTCTCTCTCCAGTTTCCTATTTTTACTGAAGGCAAATCATGGTAAGACTGATTTGCTTTATTATACTTGGCATGATTATTTGTATAAGTTGCAGCAAGAATAATTATTTTTCACATAGGGTCTTTTTAAATTGGCTTTGATGGAACTCTGTTCCATAGAAGAAATTTTAGATAAGACTTTTTTAAAGCCCAGCCCAGCCATGGGTTTGTACTCTCAAATACCTATGAGTTGGGTACATTTCTTTCCTCTTCAGGTCCCAAGATAACTTCAGCTTCTGGACCTATTAGAAAGTGACATTCTTTACTTACCACAGGTCAGTAGCCCTGCACATGGACTGTTATAGGCAAGGTATGAGGCCGGCTCCCCATGGGGCTTTTATTGGCTTTATAAGTCAAATTTAATTCCTTAAAGGGGCTGGGCGTGGTGGCTCATGCCTGTAATCCCAGCACTTTGGGAGGCCAAGGCAGGCAGATCACTAGGTCAGGAGATGGAGACCATCCTGGCTAACACTGTGAAACCTCATCTCTACTAAAAATACAAAAAATTAGCCAGGCGTGGTAGCAGGCACCTGTAGTCCCAGCTACTTGGGAGGCTGAGGCAGGAGAATGGCGTGAACCCGAGAGGCGGAGCTTTCAGTGAGCCAATATTGCGCCACTGCACTCCAGCCTGGGTGACAGAGTGAGACTCCATCTCAAAATAATAATAATAATAATAATAATAATAATAATAATAATAATAATAATAGTAATAATAATAATAATAATTCCTTAAAGGAAAACACACCATTCCAGTCAAAGCCTTGGTTTAATAACCAATTTTTCCAACTGTGTCCTGTTACAAAAGAAAACAGATTCTTATTGCACTTATGCAATAACTATATCGCCATAAGTTAAGAATACTCGCAACTAGTTTTTAAATTTTGGAGAAATTAGGTAGAGAGATACAAATACATTACAAATTTTGTTCATAGCAGTATACTTTACTCAATTGTTACAAGCTGTAAATAGCTTAAAAGAAAATTTTCCTTGACTCTGAAAAACAAAACAAAGGATCAGCAACATTTTAAGCAAAGTTAAAAAGATTACTTCAGTTTTCTATTGGTTCAGTTAATTCAGTTAACTTCTGTTTGATATTTATGAACATTCCAGCTCTTCATGAGCATTTTGAAAGTTGTTTCCTCTATTCTAATGTTACAATTTCCAAAGTTATTAAAAAGATGCATTTAAGAACACCTGCTAGAGTTCTATACTTGATTATAAACCACCTTCTAAAGAGGATTAAAATAAGACAACAATTGTCTGTGGATGATAAAAAGTCTTAGGACAGCCACTATTAAAGCCACAAATGATAAGGAAATTTGGTTACTTCTGTGGCACACAAAATTTTACATAACAATTATAATTATTAATAACATACACTGTCATATTAGAATTATAGGAGTTTCCCATAACTTTGGAACATATACCAATAACACATTTATGCAAATATAGTCCAAATAAAGCAAAACACTATTTTATATTTGACAATGTTTCCTGTATGATTTTTGTACCAAATTAGCCAAATTTCACCTTTATATTAATGTACTATTAATGTTAAACCCAATTTTTAATAAAACTTTATGGACATATTTACCCAATTTTAATGTTTGGGTTTGTTGTTGTTGTTGTTTTCAGACGGGGTCTTGCTCTGTCACCCAGGCTGGAGTGCAGTGGCGTGATCTCGGCTCACTGCAACCTCTGTCTCCCAAGTTGAAGAGCTTCCCCTGCCTCAGCTTCCCAAGCAGCTGGGACTACAGGCGTGTAGCTGGGACTACAGGCGCCCGCCAGCACACCTGGCTAATTTTTCGTATTTTTAGTAGAGATGGGGTTTCACCATGTTGGCCAGGCTGATCTCCATCCCCCAACCTCAGTGATCCCACCCACCTCAGCTTCCCAAAGTGCTGGGATTATAGGCATGAGCCACATTACCTGGCCCAATTTTAATGTTTAACTATAAGGTAAGATTCTTATAAACCTTTTATAACCCTTTACATTTTTTTGTGAAAGAGCAGATGAATGCGCTAAGAAAACCCTGCTGTGCTTCTATTCCAATGTTTAGTTTCTGGAAAAACTGAATAATACCCTTTTAACTTTAGCCAATATGTTACACACAAAATCTCTTACAATTAATTTTTGTAAATCTTCCAAAACTTGTTTAAACCTTCAGATTTTTTCTTACTTAAAAGAATCCTTTAACACTTTAGGCAGAAAAAAATGCACATTCCCATGCCTTCTTATGAGCTTATTTTTTTTTTTTTACCAAAAACACATTTTACTTTTCTTACACACCTTGTATGTAAAACTGTTTCTTCAGTAGTCTTTTTGTTTTTTGTTTTGTTTTGAGACAGAGTCTGGCTCTGTTGCCCAGGCTGGAGTGCAATGGCACAATCTCGGCTCACTGCAACCTCTGCCTCCCAGGTTCAAGAGGATTCTCCTGCCTCAGCCTCCGGAGTAGCTGGGATTACAGGCACGCATCACCACATCCAGCTAATTTTTGTATTTTTAGTAGAGAAAGGGTTTTGTCATGTTGGCCAGGCTGGTCTTGAACTCCTGACCTCAGGTGATCTGCCCGCCCTGGCCTCCCAAAGTGCTGGGATTACAGGCATGAGCCACCACACCCGGCCTCTTCAGTAGTCTTAATTATATGTTACAATGTTAACTCTTAGCAACTTTTATTTTTGGTGAAAACCTTGGCAAGTAAGGGATTTTAATTATGTACTGGGTGTGGAGCCTGCCTGGGACACACCAGGCAGAAGTGCAGATAAGGGCTGACTCTCCAGCATAGCTAGGGGGTGTGGCTAACTCCACATGTCCCCAGGCCTTACCTAGAATCTAATGGCTTTAAGGTAGGTAAATTGGACAATTTTCAAAAGTTAAAGAAACAGTTTGAGGCCAGGTGCGGCGGCTCACGCCTGTAATCCCAGCACTTTGAGAGGCCGAGGCAGGTGGATCATCTGAGGAGTTCAAGACCAGCCTGGCCAATGTGGCGAAATCCTGTATCTTCAAAAAGTAAAAAAATAAATAAATAAATTAGCCAAGCACAGTGGCATGTGCCTGTAATCTCAGCTACTGAGGAAGCTGAGGTGAGAGGATTGCTTGAGCCTGGGCCGTCCAGGTTGCAGTGAGCTGAGATCAAGCCACTGCACTCCAGTCTGGGTGACAGAGTCAGACCATGTCTGAAAAAATAAAATGAAATAAATAGAAGATAAAGGAGATTCTGACATATGCTACAACACGGATTAATTTTGAGGACATTATGCTAGGTGAAATGAGCTAGTCAGAAAAAAAGACACTATATGATTTCACTTATATGAGTTATTTAGAGTAGTCAAAATCCTAGAGGCAGAGGCCAGGCATGGTGACTCATGCCTGTTATCCCAGTATTTTGGGAGGCCAAGTTGGGAGGATCGCTTCAGCCCAGGAGTTCCAGACCAGCCTAAGCAACATAACAAGACCCCATCTCTATTAAAAAAATTTTTTTTAAATTAAAACAAGAGTAAAACAAAAAAAAAATTCTTTTAATCGTGGAGACAGAGAGTGGAATGGTGTTGACAGACTAATGCCCTCAAATGCAAAAAAAAAAAAAAAAAAAAAAAAAAAAAGTGGAATGGTAGCTGCCAGGGATTGAGGGGCACAGATAAGGGGGCTTCATTGTTTAGTAGAAATAGAGTTTCAGTTTTACAAGATGAAAAAAGTTATAGAAATGGATGTTGGGGATGATTGTACAACATTACAAATATATTAATTCCACTGAACTGTACATCTAAAATTAGTTATGATGGTAAATTTTATGTTATGTTTTTGTTTTTGTTGTTGTTATTGTTAAGATAGAGTTTCGCTCATGTCACCCAGGCTGAAGTGCAATGATGCCATCTTGGCTCACTGCAACCTCCACCTCCTGAGTGAGAGCAATTCTCTTGCCTCAGCCTCCCAAGTCGCTGGGAATACAGGCATGCGCCACCATGCCCGGCTGATTTTTGTGTTTTTGTAGAGATGGAGTTTCACCATGTTGGCTAGGCTCTGTAGAAACCTGAAACCTCTACTCCTGACCTCAGGTCATCCACCAGCCTCGGCCTCCCAAAGTGTTGGGATTACAGGAGTGAGCCACCATGTTCAGCCTCATCAATAGTAATTTAATTGTACATTTAAAAATAACTAAAAGTGCCAGGCACAGTGGCTCACATTTGTAATCCCAGCATTTTGGGAGGGCAAGGCGGGTGGCTCACTTGAGGTCAGGAGTTCGAGACCAGTCTGGCCAACATGGTGAAGCCCCGTCTCTACTAAAAACACAAAACTTAGCCAGGCATAATGGTGGTGCCTGTAATCTCAGCTACTCAGGAGGCTGAGGCAGGAGAATCGCTTGAACCGGGAGGTGGAGGTTGCAGTGAGCCAACATCGCACCACTGCACTCCAGCCTGGGTGACAGAGTGAGACTGTGTCTCAAAAAATAAATAAATAAATAAAAATAAAGGCTATAATTGGATTGTTTGTAACACAAAGGATAAATGCTTGAGGTGGATCCCTCTTTTACTTTGATGTGATTATTACACATTGAAGCCTGTACCAAAATATCCCACATACCTCATAAATATATACACTTACTATGTACCCACAAAAATTAAAAATAAAACAAAATTGTTAGTGTAAATGGTCTCAGTATGCCAATTAAAAGAGATTGAGGCCAAGTGCAGTGGCTCATGCCTGTAATCCCAGCACTTTGGGAGGCCAAGGCAGACGGATCACCTGATGTCAGGAGTTTGAGACCAGCATGGCCAACGTGGTGAAACCCTGTCTCTACTAAAAATACAAAAGTTAACTGGGCAGCTACTCAGGAGGCTGAGGCAGGAGAATCACTTGAACCCGGGAGGTGGAGGTTGCAGTGAGCCAGTATCACACCACTGCACTCCAGCCTGGGTGACGGAGTGAGACCCTGTCTCAAAAATAAATAAATAAATAAATAAATGAGTTTGAAAGAGTGAATTAAAAACAGCACCCAACTATATTCTGTCCACAAGAAATTCACTTCAAATGTAACAATATATGTAGGTTAACTGGAAAAAGAAATAGTATGCAAACATTAATCCAAGGAAAGTGGGAGTAGCTATATTAGTATAAGATAAAGTAGGCTTTAGAGCAAAGAAAATTATCAGAGACAGAGAAGGACATAATATAATGATTACAAAGCAAATCTACCAAGAAAACATAGCAATCTTTGTGTGTTTACATCAAATAATAGAGCTGAAAATATGTGAAGCAAAAATTGACATAACTGAAAAGACACATAGAAAAAACCACAATTAGAGCTGGAGACTTCAACACTTTTTTTCTCTTTTTCTCTTGTTTTGTTTTGTTTTTGTTTTTGAGATGGAGTTTTGCTCTTTTTGCCCAGGCTGGAGTGCAATGGCCTGATCTTGGCTCACTGCAACTTCCGCCTCCCAGGTTCCAGCGATTCTCCTGCCTCAGCCTCCAGAGTAGCTGGGATTAGTGCCAGCATGCCCAGCTAATTTTGTAGTTTTAGTAGAGACGGGGTTGCACCATGTTGGCCAGGCTGGTCTCGAACTCCCAATCTCAGGTGATCTGCCTGCCTCGGCCTCCCAAAGTGCTAGGATTACAGGTGTCAGCCACCGCGCCCGACCTCAACACTTTTTCAACAGTTGATAGAACAACTAGACAGAATAGAGCAAAGGTATAGAACTCAATACTGTCAACCAATAGGATCTAATCGACCTTTATAGAACATTCCACCCAACAACAGCAGAATACACATTCTTTTCAAGAGCCCATGGAACATATACCAAGATAGACCACATCTTGGGCCAAAAAACATATTTCAACAAATGTAAAAGAATTGAAATCATATAGAGTGTATTCTGTCACACACTGGAACCAAACTAGAAATCAATAACAGAAAAAGAGGGCCGGGCGCCGTGGCTCACACCTGTAATCCCAGCACTTTGGGAGGCCGAGGCTGGCGGATCACGAGGTCAGGAGATCAAGACCATCCTGGCCAAAGTGACGAAACCCCTCTTTAGTAAAAATACGATAATTAGCCGGGCATGGTGGCAGGCGCCTATAGTCCCAGCCACTCGGGAGGCTGAGGCAAGAGAATGGTGTGAACCCAGGAGGCGGAGCTTGCAGTGAGCCGAGATCGTGCCACTGCACTCCAGCCTGGGCGACAGAGTGAGACTCCATTTCAAAAAAAAAAAGAAAAAAGAAAAATAACAGGAAGATCTGCAAACACTTGTGAACCAAACAACATACTTCTAAATAATCCATAGCTCAAGAGGAAATGATAGGTTTCCTCTTGTGTATTTTCAAAAAATACACTTAAGTAAATGAAAATTAAAATACAACATGTCCAAATGGTGGCACACACATAAAGCAATGCTGATAAGGAAATTTATAGCATTAGATGCATACATCAGAAAAGAGGGAAAGTCCCAAATCAATAATCTAATCTGTCACATCAAGAACCTAGAAAAAAAGCCAGGTGTGGTGATGCATGCCTGTAGTCCCAGTCACTTGGGAGGCTGAGGCAGAAGCTCAAGGCAAAAGTTGCCTGAGCCTTTGGCCAGGCTCAGTGGCTTACGCCTAAAACCCATTGCCAACATGATGAAACCCCTGTCTCTACTAAAAATACAAAAAATTAGCTGGGCGTGTTGGCATACGCCTGTAATCCCAGCTACTCAGGAGGCTGAGGCAGGAGAATCACTTGATCCCAGGAGGGGGAGGTTGCAGTGAGCCAAGGTCACACCACTGCACTCTAGCCTGGGCAACAAGATCAAAACTCTGTCTCAAAAAAAAAGAAGAAGTTGCCTGAGCCCAGAAGTCCAAGGCTGTAATAAGCTATGATCACACCTTTGTACTCCAGCCTTGGTGACACAGCAAGACAAGACTCCATCTTTATAAAAAATCTAAATAAAGAATAGAAGAACCTAGAAAACAAGAGCCAAATAAATACAAAGCAAGTAGAAGGAAGGAAATATAAAGATAAGAGCAAAAACTAGTGAAATTGAAAACAGAAATTTTTTTGCATAGAAAAATAACAATGAAACAAAAAAGTAACTCTGAAAAAATCAGTAAAATTGACAAACTTCTAGCAAGACCAACAAAAAAAAAGAAGACACAATTTACCAATAGAAATGAAACATGGGGCTGGGCGTGGTGGCTCACACCTGTAATCTCAGCACTTTGGGAGGCTGAGGCGGGCAGATCATCTGAGGTCAGGAGTTCAAGACAAGCCTGACTAACATAGTGAAACCCCGTCTCTACTAAAAATACAAAAATTAGCCGGGCATAGTGGCAGGCGCCTGTAATCCCAGCTACTCAGGAGGCTGAGGCAGGAGAATCGCTTGAACGCGGAGGAGAATGTTGCAGTGGGCCGAGATCACGCCATTGCACTCCAGCCTGGGCGACAGAGTGAGACTCCGTCTCAAAAAAAAAAAAAAAAAGAAACACAGGCTATTATGACAGATCCTACAGACATGTAAAGGATAATAAGAGAACACTATGAACAACTGTATGAATAAGGGAACGCATAAATTCAACAACTTAGTTAAAATAGCCCAGTTCCCCCAAAAAACACACACTACAACAACCCATCCATTATGAAATAGATAATTTGAATGGCCTTACATCTATTGAGGAAATTAAATTTGCAATTTTAAAACTCTCAGAAAAGAATCATCAGGACAAATTTTCTTTGGAAAATGCTACCAAATGTTTAAAGAAGAATTAATACCATTTGATATAGTTAGGATGCTTGTCCCCACTCAACTCTCATGTTGAGATGTAATCCCCAGTGTTGGAGGTGGGGCCTGGTGGGAGGTGTATGGATCATGGAGATGGATTCCTCATCAATGGCTTGGGCCATCCTTTTGGTAATGAACGAGTTCTTGCTCTGGGTTCACATCAGATCTGGTCATTTAAAAGTGTGTGGCAGCTGGGCACAGTGGCTCACACCTATAATCCCAGCACTTTGGGAGGCTGAGGTGGGTGGATCACTTGAGATCAGGAGTTTGAGACCAGCTTGGGCAACATGGTGAAACCCTGTCTCTACTAATAATACAAAAATTAGCTGGGTGTGGTGGTGCACACCTGTAATCCCAGCTACTTAGGAGGTGAGGCAGGAGAATCGCTTGAACCTCGGAGGCAGAGGTTGCAGTGAGCCGAGGTCATGCCATTGCACTCCAGCCTGGGCGACAAGAGCAAACCTCAAAAAAAAAAAAAAAAAAAAAAAAAGTGTGTGAGATACCCCTGCACTCTCTCTTTTTCCTGCTTTTGCTATGTGACGTGCTTGCTCCCTCTTTGCCTTTGCTATGATTGGAAGCTTCCTGAGGCCTCCCCAGAAGTCGAGCAGATGTCAGCACCATGCTTCCTGTAAAGCCTGCTGAACCATGAACCAATTAAACCTCTTTTCTTATAAATTACCCAGTCTCAGGTATATCTTTATAGCAATGCAAGAATGGCCTAATACACCATTTCTATGCAGTCTCTTCCAGAACACAGAAGAAAGGAGAACATTTCCCAGTTCATTTTATTTAGTATTACCCTGATATCAAAATTAGACAAAGACAGTAGAAAAAAAAAAAACTTCAGACTAATTCTCTCATGAATATAGGCTCAGAAATCCTTAACAAAATGTTTTCAAATAGAATTCAGCAATAGACAAAAAGAAGTACACAGCATGACCAAGTGAGTTTGCTCCAGGCATACAAGGCTGGCTCAATATCCAAAAGTCAATGCGATTAACAAGCTAAAGAAGAAAAATCACATCATTTCAGTTGACATAGAAAAGCATTTGACAAATTTCAACCCCATTCGTTATTTTTTGTTTAATCCCTCCAAAAACTAAGAGTAGAGGCCAGGCATGGTGGCTCACGCCTGCCAGATTACAGGCTGAGGCAGGCAGATCATTTGAGGCCAGAAGTTCAAGACCAGCCTGGCCTCCTAAAGTGCTGGGATTACAGGCGTGAGCCACTGCACTTGGCCTCAGTCTCTTTTAATTGGCATACTGTGACCATTTACACTAACAATTTTGTTTTATTTTTAATTTTTGTAGGTACATAGTAAGTGTATATATTTATGAGGTATGTGGGATATTTTGGTACAGGCTTCAATGTGTAATAATCACATCAAAGTAAAAGAGGGATCCACCTCAAGCATTTATCCTTTGTGTTACAAACAATCCAATAAGACGGAGTCTTGCTCTGTCGCCCAGGCTGGAGTGCAGTGGTGAGATCTCAGCTTACTGCAACCTCTGCCTCCCAGGTTCCCACCATTCTCCTGCCTCAGCCTCCCGAGTAGCTCAGACTACAGGTGCCCACCACCAAGCCTGGCTAATTTTTTGCATTTTTAGTAGAGATGGGGTTTCACCATGTTAGCCAGGACGGTCTCGATCTCCTGCCATCTTGGCTCACTGCAACCTCCACCTCCCAAGTGGGGTTGAGTTAGGAGGGAAGTAGGTATAGCTATAAAAGAGGAACAGGAGGGATCCTTACGGAGAAGGAAAATTCTATATCTTACTATTGTCAGTATCCTGACAATACAATTACCTGGCTGGTAATATTATACTATAATTTTCCAAGATGTTATCATTGGGGAAACTAGGTAAAGGTTACAGGATCTGTTTCTTTTTTTTTTTTAACAATTGCTGGTGAATTTACAAATCTCTCAAAATTAAGAATTTAATTAAAACACAAAAGAGAATAGGTGCGTTTTATCTCAGTCCAAAACCTTTTTTTTTTTTTTTTTTTTTTAAGAAAAGAGAGAGTGGGTATAGTGGTTCATGCCTGTAATCCCAACACTTTGGGAGGCCAAAGTGGGCAGGAGTTCAAGACCAGCCTGCCCAACATGACGAAACCCTGTCTCTACTAAAAATACCAAAATTAGGCAGGCGTGGTGGTACATGCCTGTAGTCCCAGCTACTCGGGAGGCTGAGGCAGGAGAATCTCTTGAACCCAGGAGGCAGAGGTTGCAGTGAGCCGAGATCACACCACTACACTCCAGCCTGGGCGACAGAGACTCTGTCTAAAAAAAAAAAAGAGAAAGAGAGAGAAAGGGAAGGAAGGAAGGAAGGAGGGAGGGAGGGACAGAGGGAGGGAAAAAAAGAGAATAGGTGTGGAATGCCAGTAGTAAGTGAAGTATGTATACCCCACCTAGAGGCATTCTATTTCAGATTTGAGAAAAACTTTGTACTGGCCTAACAAAATTATTTCCAGATAAAATTCTGCCCCTGGGCTGCAGTTTGCAACCTCTGACCAAGACCTGGGAACATAGTTCAGAGCAAATGAAACTGACAAGAAGGCTTAAAACATATATTTAGTTTTGTTTTTGTTTTGTTTTGTTTTTTGGGTCTCGCTCTGTCGCCCATCCTGGAGTGCAGTGGCGAGATCTCAGCTCACTACAACCTCTGCCTTCCAGGTTCAAGTGACCCTCCTGCCTCAACCTCCCTAGTAGCTGGAACTACAGGTGTGGGCCACCACGTCCAGCTAGTTTTTGTAGTTATAGTAGAGACGGGGTTTCACCATGTTGGCCAGACTAGGCTCGAACTCCTGACCTCAAGTAATCCGCTCTCCTCAGCCTCCCAAAGTGCTGGAATTACAGGCGTGAGTCACCGAGCCCGGCCTAAAACACATTTGGTGATGTGCATTATCATTACTGTTCATTTCTCATCCCTACACACCCAGACACACCACACACAAATACTGCACACCCACCGATAGGCACACAGGCACACAATCATGCTCAGGCACACAAATGTCATGCTCAGTTACCTGGATTTGATCACATGCCGCACACACACCTACAGTCATGCACACTCACGTGCACACACAGATACACATACAGCACCACCACAATGACACCCACACTCTGCGGCCAGATAAGCGGTGATGTTTCTTCAAGGTCTCAGTATGCATGCACGGACTTCCAGTGCCCCCTTTCTCCATGGGCTTTGCACCATGAGTCCCCCAGCCAGAGCGATGGAGGACCCAAAGGCCCACAGACACTAGGCTCCTCTCCTCCACAGTTCGGCACACAATTTCATCTCTCTTTTTTTTTTTCAGATGGAGTTTCTCTCTTGTTGCCCAGGCTGGAGTGCAATGGCTTGATGTTGGCTCACTGCAGCCTCCGCCTCCCGGGTTCAAGCGATTCTCCCTCCTTAGCCTCCAGAGTAGCTGGGATTACAGGCGCCCACCACCACACCCTGCTAAGTTTTTGTATTTTTAGTAGAGATGGGGTTTTGTCATGTTGGTCAGGCTGGTCTCAAACTCCTGACCTCAGGTGATCCACCCACCTCGGCCTCCCAAAGTGCTGGGATTACAGGCGTGAGCTGCCACGCCCAGCCAATGCTCATCTCTTCTGATGCTAGAGATTGCAGGATCCTGACCCTCGTAGATATTGCCGACTGGGGATAAGAGAGGGACTGGCTGGTACAGGAGGAAAAGAATGCAGTAGTTGCAGTAGGGGAGAGGCATGGTGCGCTGGGGACTTTCTTGGGGGATGGATACCAGGTGGGAGACAGAGAACAGGCTAATCTCCCAGCTGTGGGTGCTGCTCTCTCAATTCCTCTTTTTCTAGCCCTTTGCTCCTTGGAATCTCTCTTCCACACACACACCCTTCTGTGCAAACACCTCGTCACCTCCACCAGCTCCTGCTCAGCCTCCTATAGGAAGCCCTCCTGGACCAGAGCAGGTGCAGAGCTCCCCTTCCCTGTGGACACTCAGTATTTACTGCAGGGCTTCACTCCACCCCTTCATACCACTTCCCATTAAAAAGCAGCCGGGCACTGTGGCCATGCCTGTAATCCCAGCACTTTGGGAGGCCGAGGCAGGCAGATCATTTGAGGTCAGGAGTTCAAGACCAGCCTGGCCAACATGGTGAAACCCTATCTCTACTAAAAATACAAAAAAATTAGCTGGGTGTGGTGGCGGCTGCCTGTAATCCCAGCTACTCGGGAGGCTGAGGCAGCAGAAGCCCTTGAACCAGGGAGGCGGAGGTTGCAGTGGGCGGAGATCGCGCCATTGCACTCCAGCCTGGGCAACAAGAGTGAAACTCTGTCTCAAAAAAAAAAAAAAAAAAAAAGCACCTGCAGGCTGGGCATGGTGGCCCACACCTATAATCCCAGCGCTCTGAGAGGCTAAGGCAGGAGGATCTCTTGAGTCCAGGAGTTCAAGACCAGCCTGGGCAACATAGCAAGATCTCCATCTCCACAAAACATAAAAATAATTGGGTGGGCATGGTGGCACTCACCTGTAGTCCTAGCTATTCGAGAGGCTGAGGTGGGAGGATTGCTTGAGCCTAGGAGGTTGAACCTGCAGTGATGAGCTATGATCATGCCACTGCATTCCAGCCTGGGCAACAGAGCAAGACTGTCTCGGAAAAAAAAATGAAGAAGAAGAAGAAGAAAAGACGCCTGCATTGCACTCTCTAGGCACCCACACACTCAGGTGACACACTCAGACATACACTACAGGCCCGAACACCACACTGGCTTTTATTTTAACAGATTTATTGAAATACCATTTCCATACCATACAACTCACCAATTCAAATGGTAATCCATTTGAAAAGTGGACCCTCTGGGTGGTGTGGCTGGGCTTAGACTGGGGGCTGAGGCCTGGAGTGGCCCCCACCGCACTGCCAGCTGTGCCTGGATTGGGCACTGCAAGCTCTATTCCTGCTGGCTTTGAGGCTGGTGAAAGTCACGTAGGTAGCCTCTCTTAGCCTCAGTTTCCTCCTCTGTAAAGTGAGGGAAATGGTGTCTGCATGACTCACTTCCAGGGTTATGGTGAGAATAGAGGCGATGGTTAAGTGTGCTATAAAGCAGAAAACAAGTTGGCAAGGCACGCGCGGTGGCTCATGCCTGTAATTCCAGCACTTTGGGAGGCCGAGGCGGGTGGATCACTTGAGGTCAGGAGTTCGAGACCAGCCTGACCAATATAGTGAAAAATACAAAAATTAGCTGGGCATGGTGGCGTGCTCCTATAGTCCCAGCTACTCGGGAGGCTGAGACAGGAGAATTGCTTGAACCCGGGAAGCAGAAGTTGCAGTGAGCAGAGATCATGCCACTGCACTCCAGCCTGGGGGACAGAGTGAGACTCCATCTCAAAAAAAAAAAAAAATTATACAAGTCAATGATTTTTAGTATATTCACAGAGTTATACAACCATCATTACCACAATCAACTGTAGAACATTTTCACCACCCCCAAAAAGAAACCCTGTACCTATTTTCTCCCAACATCCTCACCCCAGCCCCTGACAAACACTCATATAATCTTTGTCTCAGTAGATTTCCCTATTCAGAATTTTTTTTCTTTTTTTGACAGAGTCTGTCTCCGTTGCCAGGCTGGAGTGCAGTGGCACGATCTCAGCTCACTGCAACCTCTACCTCCTGGGTTCAAGTGATTCTCCTACCTCAGCCTCCCGAGTAGCTGGGACTACAGGCACATGCCACCGCGCCCGGCTAATTTTTGTATTTTTAGTAGAGATGGGGTTTCACCATGTTGGCCAGGATGGTTTCAATCTCCTGACCTTGTAAGTCACCCACCTCAGCCTCCCAAAGTGCTAGGATTACAGGTATGAGCCACTGCACCTGGCCCTGAATATGTTTTAATAAATGGAATCAGGGCCAGGCACAGTAGCTCACGCCTGTAATCCCAGCAGTTTGGGAGGCTGAGGCGGGCAGATTACCTGAGGTCAGGAGTTCGAGACCAGCCCGGCCAATATGGTGAAACCCCATCTCTACTAAAATTACAGAAATTAGCCGGGCGTGGTGGCACATGCCTGTAATCCCAGCTACTCGGGAGGCTGAGGCAGGAGAATCACTTGAGTCCAGGAGGAGAAGGCTGCAGTGAGCCAAGATCGTGCCACTGCACTCCAGCCTGGCTGACAGAGTGAGACTCTGTCTCAAAAAATAAATAAAAATAAATAAATAAATAAATAAATAAATGAAATCATACAATAGATGGTCCTGCCTCTTTCACTTACTGTAATGTTTTCAAGGTTCATTCATGTTGCAGCATATATCAGTACTTTATTCCTTTTTAATGGCTGCATAATATTCCTTTGTATGGCTAGACCACATTTTATTTACCCATTCGTCAGTTGATGAACATTTAGGATGTTTCCACTTTTTGGCTATTATGCATAATGTTGCTACAAACATTCAGGTACAAATTTTTTTTGTCTGACCTGCTCATATGCTTTTGTGTCTCTTGGGTATTCCTAGAGGAAAATTGCTGAGTCATATGGTAACATGAGTCAGCAACATAATCTTCTGAAGGACCACCAGATTGTTTTCCACAGCAGATGCCCCACTTACATTGCCACCAGCAATGTATCAGGGGGTCAGTTTCTCCACATCCTCACCAACATTTGTTATTTGATTACTGCCTCCCTAGTGGGTGCAAAGTGGTATCTCTTTGTGGCTTTGATTTGCATTTCTCTAATGACCAATGATGTTGAGCATCTTTTCATGTATTTATTGGACTTTTTTTTTTTTTTGAGACACAGTCTTGCTCCCTTGCCCAGATTGGAG